>NC_053499.1:97167325-97231406 GCF_905171775.1 Rana temporaria
GTCTGGAGATTTTTATTTTTAAAACTACGACCATAAAAAAGTTAATATACAAAATAAACTAAATAACACAAAACAAACAACACACACAAACCATCATACCACCCTCCAAGAAAATAACTGCAAAAAAAAAAAAAACAACACAACAACATTAGAACGGGTATTTACAACAGGCTCACTGGTACAAGAAAAAGTCTTTATAGTCCATCAGAAAAAGCTTGTCCAGATCATTGCCAACAAAAAAAAAGAACAAAACCAACTTAAAACGGCTCACTGGTACAGTAGGGAAATATTAAAGTCCATAAAAACCACTACTGTCCAGATCATCGCCAACCCACAACACACCCCACCACCAGAACAACAAATACCTACAACCCACGTATGAGCGAGAACATGATAATCAGACATGTCTGTAGCCTTATTTCAAAAATAAACTATAAACAAAATCTAAGGGGGGTGAGAAAGGAAAGTTGCCCCTACCCGTGGAGAGGGGCAGGGTCATGGCCTAAGGGGGCTGGAAGAGGAACCCCCTCCATAAATGGGCACACCTCTCAGGCCCGACCCTGCTCCTTTCCAGATCCCGCACCTTCACCAACTCCCGAAAGATATCGCCCACCACCTCATGCACAGACAGGATTTTGTCCCTAGTGGACACCAAACACCGAGCGTGCCAAGTGTAGTAAAGCACAACTACGCTGACTACATAAAGTGACGATAACTCAAAACCCCTGCGGACCCCGAAGTCACCATACACCCGCTCAGCATAGGTCAGGGCCGGAAGGCGGGGGTAGTCAATGGCACCCCCTACCCCCGTAAGAACCTCCATGTTGAAGGGACATTGGACCAAAAAATGGTCCATGGTCTCCAATGTCCCTCCACATTCCCGTCGGGGACAGCCCCTGTCCCCTAGGTTCAGATATATGAGATTTGCACGGACGTACAGTCGTCCATGGAACGACCTCCATGCAAGATCCCAAAACTTGTTCGGAATTCTGGAAGAATTCAAGAGGGCTAACCCCTCCGTGAGGACCCTCTCAGGACAGTCCCTTAAAGACAGGGGCTTCAAAATGTCCGAGGCCATGACCCTCAGGTACAGCTCAAGCCGACCCAGAGAGCCCACCTCAAGGGCAGTTATCCGCCACTGACTCAGTACCTTCAATGCCAGGGGGACGTAAGATGGGAGATACCCATGCGATCTTCTCAGATCGCCGGGCCTCCCCCCTCCCCCACCTCCTCAGGAACAGCAAGAGCCAGTCCTTGCATGAACATTTCCACCAGGAAGGCGCGTCCACAAAGATGGACTGCAAGTTGTACTTTACAAAAATGATGATGAAGAACACCACCGGGTTGACCATGTCCAACCCTCCTTGCCTTCGCTGGCGGTATGTGACCTCCCTCTTGATCAGGTTCAGTCTGTTTCCCCACAACAGCAGGAAGAACAGACCATAGACCTGAGCATAGAGAGATGCTGGCAAAAGACACACGTAGCTCACAAAGAGAAATTCAGCAGTAAGTACGTCTTGACCAAGCATACCCTTTCCCTCAGGGAAAGTTTCCAACCTCTCCAGGCCTTCACCTTCCGAGTGGCACTCACCAGCCTGCGCTCCCAATTTAGTTTGGGATAATCACCCGGGCCAAAATGAATGCCAAGTACTCGAATCTCTGGTACGGGCGTGGGGAACACGTCCGGAAGGGGGAACTGCTCCCCCTCCTTCCCCATCCAGAAAACTTCACTCTTGTCCCAATTGACCAGCGAACCTGACGCCTCAGAGTAGCACCCGATCTGGGATTCCACATAATGGGCCTCCTCACGACCAGATACCACCACCGAGACGTCATCCGCGTAGGCCACGACCTTCACTGCCGAAACCGGACCCCCGACAGGTCCCACCGGAACCCCCACAAGACGCTCGCAGTCTAGCCTCCTTACGAAGGGGTCAACCGCAAAGACGTACAGGAGGGGGCTCAACGGGCAGCCCTGCCGGACGCCAGAGTCCACAGCAAAGGCCCGACCCACCCAACCGTTGACAAGAGGGAAGCTCTCAGCTCCCCTATACAATACCTGTAGCCAATCAACAAATTGATCAGGCAGACCGTATCTCCTCAGAAGCAGCCAAAGGTACTCATGGTTCACCCGATCAAACGCCTTAGCTTGATCCAGTGCAAGCAGATACCGCTCGCTGCCATCAGCCCTGCACCTTTCCACAGCCTCCCGGACGTTCAGGACGGCACCAAAAGTGCCCCGGCCAGGAATTGTGCAGTGCTGAGAGGGAGACAGCATCCTGCCCGCCAAAGCAGACAGACGTGTAAACAAGATCTTTGCCAGTATCTTCCTATCTGTGGTAAGAAGGGCGATCGGACGCCAATTCTCCACCACAGACGGGTCTTTCCCCTTTGACAGAAGGATCAGAGCTGACCTTCTCATTGAGGGAGGCAGCAGGCCATAGGCCAAACATTCACGGTACACGTCCCTCAAATGAGGAGCCAAGAGGCTCTTAAAGGTTTTGTAAAACTCTGCCGTGAGCCCATCGGGCCCAGGCGACTTTTTAGATGCTAAAGAGCTGATAGCCTGCTCGACTTCAGCCACCGAGATCTCTTCTGTCAGAGAGTCAGGAAGGTCAGACCTCACTTTCAGTGGGGTCTCATCAAGGAATTCCCTGACTTTCTCCATGTCTAGAGGCCGCTTCTTCAGGAGGTCCGAAAAGTGGTCTCTGACGACACCCAGGATCCCCGATCTGGACCGGACCAGAGATCCCGAGGCATCCTTCAGGCCGTGTACGACCTTCGAACTCGCCGCCTCACCACAGCTCCTGTAGGGATCAGGAGAGATAAACTTCCCATAATCCCTCTCAAAAACCAGGGAGGCGAGACGGTCGTACTGACACTCCTTCATCTGCGCCTTCAGACCGGATATCTGTTCCCGAGAGCCCCCAGAGGACACCAGGTGGTCAAGCTGCCTGCGTAGTCTCTGGTAGGCCTGGTACTTGGAAGCTGCCCTGTACCCAGAGATTTCCCGGAAAAAGTCACCAGACCTCTTTTTAACTACTTCCCACCATTCAAGGCGGGAGCAGTTGCCCTCAAGGAGCGAGGTCTGGTCCAGGAAGAAAACCTCATAGGTTTCCCTAACCTCAGGATCCTCCAGTAGCGACCCATTCAGGCGCCACAAACCCCTCCCTTTCTGAGGAGTGTCGGCGACATTCAGGGCCACAGATACCATACAGTGATCGGAGAACTCCACCGACTGCAGCTCTGGAGCCGAGCAAGCAGAGTCCCCCTTTAAAAAAAACCTATCTTACAGCCTCGGGAAAATGTGAAACCAGTGAGGTTGGGGAGGTGACGAACGTGCACATCCACCAACCCGGCCTCCCTCACTACGCTATTCAAAAAAGTACTATCATATCCCAGAGGGTTGGCGGCACCTGCCCGGTCTTTGGGCCTAGTGATCATATTGAAGTCACCACCAAAGATCACCTGCTGGGATGTAAAAAGATAAGGCTTAACCGCCGTAAGGAGGCTCTTCCTCTCCCTCTTAGTTTGAGGCCCATAAAAATTAATGAGCCGGAGGAATTGCCCCCTCACGACAGCGTCCACCACCAGACATCTACCAATCTCCACTTCAATCACTCGCCGGCAAGCCACCGAACCAGTCTTAAAAAGGACCGCAACACCACTGCAGGGCTCGGCCGCAAGAGACCAGAGGGAGGGCCCACATCTCCACTCCCTCTTTGCTAGATGCATCTCTGCCACAGATGCCAGCCAGGTCTCCTGCAAAAACAAAATGTCAGCTTCAACACGGCTGAGAAAATCAAAGGCCATAAAACGAGCTCCTGCAGAATGAATACTTGCGACATTAATGGTCGCAAGCCGTATTGGAGAGGGTACCTCCATCAAAATGATTGAAAGGGTCACGTTCTCCTTCATACTACAAACACCAAAACATATTTACATATTTACACTCCCTCCTCCTCCTCTGAGTCCGAGGAGGAGAGGACACCAAACGGGTTCCCCAGGGACACCCCACTTCGTGCCCCTGGGGGAACCCCACCCTTCACAGGGGACCTCCCGCCCCCAGATTTTACAGCCTTCCCCCTCTTCCTGCGTCTCACCTGCTCCCACTCCTGCCATCTCTCTGAGGTGACTACGCCACCCCCCTCCTCGGACCCGCTGCTCGAGATTTCCCTCTTAGATGAGGCTCGAGCAGCTTCCGTCTCCATGGCCACAAGGCCAGAGGAGACTTTGGGTCCAGAAGGGGGGATGGGAGAGGCAGGAGGGGGGCCAGAGACAGGGGGGGGGACAGGAAGGGGATCAGACTTGGCAGGAGGAGGGGGGGGACGGGACTTGGGGGGGGGACGAGGGGGGGGGTACGGGGATGGGAAGATGAGGGGGGGCTGCATGGGGAGGCAGATAGAACAGATGGAGGGGGGATCGGCCCTGCAACTAAAGGAGGGGAAAGCCGGGGCCCCGGACCCTCAGGCCCGGGAACCCCAGGCCTCCCCGACTCCTCCCCACCGGCTTCGCCTTCCGGAGGATCGGGAGCCTCCTGGCCAACTGAGCCCGTATCTCCCGGGGGGGGGGGGGAGCCCCTTGCCCACGCCTGCTCCGCCTTTTTTGAGGCTGTGGGCCTGTTGGTCCCTCCAGAGGGGCATTAGGGGCCCCAGGATCCCCACCCCCCCGGCCATCACTCGCCGGGGGGGCTTCGGCCGCTCCCGGCCCGGGAGGTCCCCCCCTGAGAAAGAACCCCGATATGCTTTGGGGCACCGACTGAATGGGTGCCCCATCTCACCACACAGATTGCAACAGATCTTCCCACATGAGTCGGACTGGTGGCCAAACTCAAGGCACCGGCTACATCTGACCACCGTACAGTCCGAACTCATGTGGGTCGGGCTGCCACACTTAAAGCAGCGGCGGGGCTGGCCCGGGTAGAAGGCCAGGATCCGGTCTCTGCCCAGGAAGGCGCTGCCAGGGAGGTGGGCAACACTGTTGCCCTCCCTCTTGAGCCGGATCCTGGTCAACCAAGCCCCGGTCCAAACCCCGCGCTCATCAAGGTTCTTTCTCAGGGGGGTTTGCAACTGCCCGTACCTCCCAACCAGGTGGCAATGTCCTCCGGAGGGAGCGACTCATTCCTCACCAGGATGGTGATGTTCTTAACCTCCTCCTGCCTGGAGATGGGAATGAGCCTGTACTTCTTCCAAGGGTCAACGCCCCTCACCAGCCCAAAGCTGGTGATGAAGCGTTCCATACACACGGGAGTGACAAAACTGATATCAAACTCCCGTGTGTTGGTGGGATGGATGACAGCAAAAAGGTCACCCACCCCAAAACCCAAGGAGAGTACCAGGCCCACCACCTCACCTCGGGCGGGGCAGGGGTCCGGACCCTCGCACCGAAGCTGGACAACATTCCTACGCCTCCTCTCTGGACCACCTGTACCCCTCGTCCACGCCGACCCCTGCGTCCTCTCCTGGTCAGCAGGGGGGGCGCGGAAATTCTGGGCGCCAAACCGGCTGTACAGGTGGTCCAGAGGGGCACGAGAGCCCGCCACCTGGGCGAAAGAGCGACCCCCCTTCAGGGCAGATAATAAGTTGGCCTCCGGAGACCCCCGAAAGATGTTCTCCGGAAGCGGGGCACCCCCCTCAGCACCCCCAGAAGTGGGGGGGGGACGGGGGGGCCCCCATCCCTGCCGGTGGTGTTGCACCCACCCCCACTGAACTACCCTGACCTCCCTGACCCACCACCCTTGGCCTGACTACAGGCCCCTCCCCCCCTGGGGCCACAGCAGAGGGGGGTACCTCCCCCACCAAACTCCCCCAACCAGACCCCTCTGCGACCTCACCAGCCCCTTGGGACTCAACCCGCACACTTGTCTCTGGGGGATGCCCCCCTGGGACCCCTCCAGCTGACGGATAAAATCATATGCAGCACTGTCCTCCGGGAGGGGCCCCACCTGACAATCCCCCCACCCTGTCTGTGCCGCTGGAAGCCCTTCAGGGCTGGTGTCCATAGGGACCTGGGGGGTAGGCAGCTTACCGTCCATACCGTCCTGCCGGGGGTGCCCAGAGGTGCTTGCTGCAATAACCGGGACTGGGCACCCCTGCACCCCCGGCCCATCACCCCCCAGGTCCACTCCCGTGCTGGTGACACCAGCACCAGCCGGTTCACTTCCGGTCGCGGGGGGAGCACTTCCGGTCGCGGGGGGAGCACTTTCGGTCGCGGGGGGGGGGGGGGACTTCCTGGTCCCTGATGCTGGCTGCTCCTCCCCCAGCAGCCGGCGCCATCTTGGCCACGCTGCAGACAAGTACTTTTAAAGTTTTTGTTGGTACTTCACCGCCATGCACCTGCCTCTCACCCTGTTCACTACCAGCCGCAGGAGCAGTCACTGGCGCTGCCTCTGCCAGGTCCTCCCGCTCTACTGCAGGCTGAGGGGTCCTGGAGACAGGCACACAGCGGGCTTCCACAATTGCAGCGTGGCCCTCCTGTGGGAGCCCGGGTGTGCTGACCCGTAGACGCAGGGGGGGTACCCCCGGCGGCGCTTGGGCCCTGCGGCCTCCTGGATCACTGAGCTCCCCTGTCATAGCCAACCCCCCAGCCCCTTTTTTCACGGACCGAGGGATCGGCTCTCGGGAGCCCTCCCCAGGTTTTATGGCCTTACTGGGCCCTGCACCACTAGAGCTTCCACCCCCCCCCACTACACCCAGGCTCTCCTGACTTCCCCGGCTGCTTGGAGGTTTGGGACCCCGACCGCCCGCTGCTCCTCCTTGCCGCCTGACTTCCTTCCTGGCTGGCCTGCTGGAGGGTCTTCCTGAGCTCCTCAAGGAAAGCAACTTCTCCAGCCCCACGTTCACAAAATCCCCCAAGATAGTCCCAAATTTCTTTCACCTGCAGCCGGTGGGTGTTAATGGCCTCCCTGTACTCCGACCTCTTACTGCTGGAGCACCTGTCCCTCTTGTCCCTCAGGCCTGCGAGAGCTGACATTTTTTCCACGCAGGCCTGGGCTATCCTAACCAGCAGGGACTTGATCTTATCACACCTCTTCCTGGCTTTGGCCTCAGTCTCACCTGGTTGAATGGTGGTCCAGTCCGAGAGACCCTGCTGGGTGCCCAGGAAGAGGCGGTCATCCCTGCTGATCTTCGTCTGGCTGGAGGAGGGCAGGTGCTGCTGGTTACTCCGGAGGCCGGATGCTGGTCCTTCACCTGGGCTGAGGGAGGCAATCCCTCCCCTCTTCCGGGGCCAGGGGCTGGGGCTGGAGGCTGGTCCTAGGTGGCTGGATCCTCTGGAAGACAGGTCTTCTCTCTACTCCAGCAGGAAGTGGAATGACAAAAGTGGGAGGAGCTGGAACCGGTTTGGTCTGGAGATTTTTTTTATTTAAAGACACGACATTAAAAGCCAAGCGCCAATTGGCTTTAAAACAGAGTAACATAATTATGTCATTACAACATTAATACATCAACACCCCACAACTTACTTACACTGTACAAAAACAAAGTCTTTACAAAAAGAAACTCCAACTCATTAAAATCCAACATTAACAATTCCCCAACATTACCAAATACTCTAGAAACCTCCTGCTACACTCTTAATTACTTCATTTTTTTTTTTCTAAATATTATTTACTTTAAATATACCAAAATTTACTCAGCCTCCATGTTGGGGTCTCCATCTGAGGGACCCACAACTGCAGTGTCCAACACAATAAATTTATTGTGTACGGACACTGGATTAGAAGGAGGGGGACCAGGACCAAGACCAACACAAGACACTGAGGTCTGTTTTTTCTTGCCCTTCCCCTTGACAGATTCCCATTCAACCTCTCGACTCTTCTCCCTCCTCCTCTTCTACCCCCGAGATTCACTAGGAGCATCGGAGAGATCAGAGGAGTCGGAGGAATCGGAATCTATAGTTGTACACATCCGAATCTGACTCAGAAAAAACATTGCAAGCTTTATCAAAGGAAAAAACCTCATCCTCACACTCTGAAGGTGCAGGAGATGGACCAGGGGATGAAGTAGAGGATGGGGCAGAGGATAGAACAGGAAATGGGGCAGGGGATGGGGTCCAGGTAGGAATGGACTGTGAACCACCATCCAAAGGATGGAGCACCACCACAGGCACACGCTTTACCATTTTAGGATGCTTGACAGGCTCACCAGAACTCAAGACTTGGGGTGTAGGTACCTTGAAAACCCCCTGAGGTACCTCTATAACAGGCTGCCCCTCCCCCGGCACCCCAGAACTGGGCGCCCCTGACCCCAAGGAAGATTTCTTAACTCTTTCCCTCCTCACCTTGGGAGCGGGATTTTTGGGGTCCCCGGCCCTCGGGGCCGACCCACAACCTGCGGATGACCCGGGTCCTCAGAACCAATTGTGAACCCCTGAGGCTGAGCACACTGACCTGCAGCTGGTTGAGGCGAAACTGTCAGCACCGGGCCTACAGGAGAGTCACTCTGACCAGCAGCTGGTTGAGATGGAACCAACAGCATTGGGCCTACAGGAGAGTCAGTCTTTTCCTCAGGTGACCTAAAAGCTGCAGGGCAACGACTGAAGGGGTGCCCCAAGACTCCGCACAAATTGCACCGAATCCGGGTACACCCCTCCGCCCTATGCCCCACCTCATCACACTTAGAGCAACGTGTGGCAGCACACTCCGCACTAAAGTGCAAAGGGCTGCCACACTTGAAGCAAAGCCTCGGTTGCCCCAGGCAGAAAGCCACCAATCTATCACGCCCAATGTACCCAGTAGCTGGAATATGGGTGACAGTTGACCCGATTCTTCGGAGCTTGACAGGGACAAACCATGCCCCTGTCCAAATCCCCTTAGAACCCAACTCCTTTTTTGGGGGGCCCATAACCTGCCCAAACCTCCCCAACCATGTTGTAATGTCTTCCGCGGGCACGGATTCGTTGCGGACCATGATTGTAACTTTTTTTACATCATCCTGGCGGGACAAAGGGGTTGCCTTAAAAGGCTTCCAGGCAGGGCAATTTTTAACTACTTCCAATTTAGTAAGGAAGCTCTCCATCAGAGTTTCTGTACAAAAACTGATATCATACTCCGGGGAGCCCGCGGGGTGAATAATGGCGAAAATATCTGCCACCCTGAAACCTAGGGCCAGCACCATATCCACCACCGCACTCCTCCCCGGAGCACGATCTGAAATACACAAACCGCCCTGCCAGCGCAGCTGCACCACATTGCGGCGCTTCCTCTCTACCGCCACGGCACGGGCAGCAGCTGGCACAGTGCCCGTGAAAGCCATAGTGCCATGCTGGGCATAAAATCGCCCAAGCTGCACCCTATCCCCAGCAACATCCGCAAATGACATACCAGTTCTTAAAGCCGACACCACTTGGGCCTCTTGAGACCCACTAATCTGGGGGGGGGGGTGGGGCAGGGGAAACGCAGGGAACAGGGAGGGCAGCAGGAACGGGAGAGACAGCAGGGGGCACAACAGGGAGAACAACGTGGGGGGCACCATTATCCACCAAAACATTATCAGAATCTAACATGACATTGACCATATTGCTCTGGTCGCCCACAGGAGCATCAGGAACACTGGGTGTACCAGTATTACCCCCAGCCACCAGAGGTGACCCAACACCAACCCCCTGAGATTGAACTTGTCCACTTTGCTGGTCACCCCCAGAAGGGACCACTAGAACATCTGATGACAAATTGTCCATGATGACACCATCCGCACCCTGAACCACTTTACACGGCTCACCCTCTATCTGCCTGATATAATTAATGGCGAGGCTTGAGCCTGGTGATTCACCCTGCTCACACTCACCCCACTCACCGGGCAGAGGGGTCATTGCCGCAGCCGAACACATCAAGGCTGGGGAGGGTGGGGACACAGAAGGCAACTCCCCTGGGGGGACAACAGGGGAGAAGGACACAGGGGGCAACTCTACTGGGGGGACAGCACCTGGCTGTGTCAGTTCCGTTTTTGGGGACACAGCTGCCGCTGCACCAGATAGTCCATGCGGGACCTCCGTCACTGTGACCTCCGCCGGATCGAGTCTCTCACCTCCCGCCATGACCTCCATCTCGGCTCCCTCAGCTCTCTCATCCTCCATCGCGGCACCTCCGACCTCCATACACTCAGCAGCAGCAGCACCTCCGTCCATCACAAACACTTCCTGGTTGGACTCACACACGGCACTCGCGGGACTCCCGCGAGCGGGAACAGCGCCACCTAGCGGCCGAGATGCAACAGAGGTCCCGGCCCGGGAACCCCGTCTAACGGCCTGGCTGCAGTTTCCATGGGCAACCACAATCCGCTGATTGAAGTCAAACATCTCGGGAGTTACAGTACCTGCAGACATGACAAGTCCATTTAGTAGGGCAGTGTATTTAACTGTAACATCCCTCAGGGTTTGGATGTTTAGCCGAAAGCCCTTTCTGTGGTTCTTATTAACAGAGTCTCTAGCACTCCTCAGCCGGGCCAGCTCAGCATATGCAGCCTCAAGATACACCACCACTTTCTCCATTAGGCAATACATGGCTTGAATCCTGAGATCTCTCTTACTGACATCTTCCCCCGGCTGTGCTGCAAGCCAACAGACTTTCTCCTGGGAATGTAGGTAAAGTACTTCAACCTTACTTGGCTTTAATCCATCCAAAGAACCTGAGATCTTATGTGAGCCTCCAGGCCCACTCTCCACCGGCAAAACCTGAGACATTGACTGGGGATTTGAGCCATCCCCTGGGCTTGAAGCCTCCATAGCCTCTGGGATCTCCAGGAGCTCTCAGCACCGGTTGTGTCTGGAGCTCTCCTTCATGCACAGCGATCTGTCATTTCCCCATGTCAGTCCCACACCCTTCAGTTAGAACACACCCAGGGAACATAATTAACCCCTCCCTCGCCCCTAGTGTTAACCCCTTCCCTGCCAGTGGCATTTTTCTCAATTAACTTTTTATTGAAAAAATAAGATTGCATACAAGATCATAAAACATAGCATGGTGAGAAACAAGAAGATACGGCGCGTTACGAGTGGTTAAGTAGCAAGCAATGCGGGCCATCTGCATATTTCTAGGCAATAACTGGCAATCACAGCAATATATGTAAGTGCGTTACATGATGTATAAACACAGGGGGGAGTCACAGAGGTACTCACAATAGGAGAAAGAAGGAAGGAGGGAACAGAGAAGAAAAAAGAGGAGGGGTAAGGGGGGGGAAGAGGAGGGAGGGGTCATCAAGGTGGCTCGATTACCTGATCACGGCGGGTCCTCCCGGAGTCGCCAGGGTTCCCAGACCATGTCATGGGCCTCTAGTCTGTCCTGTATCCTGGCGGTCATTCTCTCCATCAACTCCACATCCTTGATTCTGGCGTGCAAGGCCTCTGGGCCAGGGGGGGAGCGTTTTTTCCAATTTAGGGCAATAATACAGCGGGCCGCAGTAAGAACATGACGAGCAAGCTTTCCACCAGGCCCAGAGGTTCTCAGGGGAGATAGGCCCAGCAGGAAGAATTTGGGGGACAAAGGGACCTGTGCGTCTAGGAGTCGGCCCAAAAGTTGTTGCACTTCGGTCCAGTAGGGGACAATCAGCGGGCAACTCCAGTAAATGTGAAAGAGGGAGCCTCTCTCCCCCTGACACCGCCAGCACCGATCTGAAGTAGTGGGATATATGGCGTGGAGCACGTCAGGGGTCATATACCAGAACAGGAGGACCTTGTACGTGTTTTCTTTATACAATGTACAAAGTGAGCTCCTGGCTGCCTGGTTCAGATGGTCCGCCATTGTTCTACAGGTATTTCCTCATTAAGGGCCTTTTCCCATCGTATCATATAGGAGTGTTTACCCTGGGACTCTAGGGGATAGGCATTTAGAATTTTGTATATATCAGAAATTAGGCCCCTCTGGGCCGACCCAGCCAAGACCAGCCTTTCAAAGGGGGTCGGAGGGGAAAATTACAGAGTGGGGGCTATTGACAGGGCGTAGTGGCGGATTTGCAGGTAGCTATAAAACGCCTGCCGAGGGATATTAAATTTGGTTTGTAAGCTAGAGAAAGGCAATAGTTTGCGTGACAGGGGGTCCACCAGATTCCCAAAGTGAAACAGGTTCCGGGACGTCCACGGATAGGACATTTGGCGGGTGAGGCTATCTGGCACCTTGGGATTATACATAAAGGAGGTCAAGAGTGAGCGCTCCGAGGACAGACCGCAGGGTCACGACAGCCGACGCCAAAGTCGTCGGAGCTGTGTCACAGTGCCCAGTAGGCGCTCAGGGGGGACCTCCACATTCACACTCCAGAGCAGGTTATTAGGGTGAGTCGGGGCTAGCCACAGCTTTTCGATCTCCGTCCACTTATTATAGGACCGTTGGGTGAACCAAGAGGTCACCGCCCGGAGCTGCGTGGCCTGGTAATACCCAACAAGGTTGGGGAACGCGAGACCCCCGTCCGAACGTGCCGCCATCAGTACCGTCTGGGGAACTCGATGTCTTTTGTGATTCCATGTAAATTTGAGTAGGTCAGATTGGAGTTTTCTCAGATGTTTGTAAGGGACAGGGATGGGTAGCGTTTGAAAAAGATAAAGGAGCTTTGGGAGTATCGTCATTTTAATTGAGGCGATTCGGCCCAGCAGGGAAATATGATGTTTTTTCATTGCAGCAGTAAGGACCTTATGGAGCGGAACAGGGGTGGGAAATTTTCCTGGTATAAGGTAGTGAAATTCGGGGTGATATGTATCCTCTGGTATTTCAGAGATATTGTTTTCCAATCATAGGGAAAGTTGGCTCTCAAATGGGCAGTCTCCGCTTCAGGGATATTAATCGGGAAGGCCTCCGATTTGGAGGTGTTGATTTTATAACCCGACAATGCTCCATACCGAGTCAGTTCTGCATGAAGGTTCGGGAGGGAGATCCTAGGCTGCGTCAGGGAGAGGATAATGTCGTCCGTGAACAGGGAAATTTTAAACTCCCTGCCACGGACTGACATCCCCCGGATGGACGGGTTACCTCGGATCGTGGCCGCCAAGGGTTCAACACACAGCACAAACAACAGGGGTGACAGTGGGCCAGTCGGTCAAAAGCCTTTTCAGCATCCAGGCTTAAAAGCAGGGACGCCATGTTTTCTCTGTTCGCCACATCCACCAGGTCTATTATCTAAGGTGTTGTCGCCCGCCTGCCTAAGTGGCCCGAAGCCCACCTGGTCCTTGTGGATAAGGGAGGGGAGAATCAGGTTCAAGCGAATCGATAGTAACTTCGTAAAAATTTTCAGGTCCGAATTAAGTAGGGCGATGGGTCTGTAGTTAGCACAGAAAATGGGGTCCTTGTCCGGCTTGGGGATCAGGGTAATAAAGGAGAGCTGCATATCTGCCAGTACAGGAGTGTCCCGGAGGAATGTATTAAAAAGTTTACACATGTGGGGTAGCAGGAGGGGCAGGAAGGCTTTGTAGTATTCATAGGGTAGGCCATCCGGGCCCGGGGACTTACAGGAGGGCAGGGATTTAATAGTCTGCTCTATCTCCTCTTCCGTGATCAGGGTATTTAGGGATGTCAGGTCAGAGGGCTGTAGTCGGGAGACGCCACACTGTTCTAAGTATTGTTCGATGCTACGGGAGACGTCCTGGGGAATTGGGTCACTGGGTATATTAGGGTTATTGTAAAGGTGCTTATAAAAATCCGCAAACGTGTGGGCTATGTCTCTGGGGTGGGACTGCAGGCAGCCTGACCTGTCTTTAATTTGGTGCGGTGTCGTCGAAAGGTGGGCTTCGCGCAGCTTCCTTGCTAATAGGGTGTGGGCTTTATTGCCTTTGTCGTAATAGACCTGCCGCAACCTGATAAGAGCCCTCTCGACCCGGCCCAGAGCCAAGTCACTCAGGGTCGCTCGGAGGTCAGTGATTTTCCTAAGGAGGGCGACAGAGGGGGATGTTTGCAATCGGCGCTCGAGAACCTCAAGTTCCCTCTCAGCTCTCTGTTTGGTGGCCAAAGCATCTTTTTTTAAGGCGGCAGACAGTGCCATACACCTGCCCCGGAGGACCGCCTTATGGGCTTCCCATAGCGTGGAGGTGGAAACGTCGGGGGTGTCGTTCTCCGCAAAATAAAGTTGAAGGGTGGAGATGAGCTCCGTCTTAGACGGCAAGTGCTGTAGGAGGGAGGTATTCAGTTTCCAGTTGTAGGGTCTCTGGATAGGGGAACCCAGGTCCAGTGTAAGTACTATAGGGGCATGGTCCGACCATGATATCGGGAGTATCCGTGCCTCCCGAATCACTCGGAGCGTGGAATTGTTAGTGAAAAAATAGTCGATATGGGAGTGGGCCCTGTGGGGGGACGAGTAGAAGGTATATTGCCGATCGCCCGGGTGGAGGGCCCTCCAAGCGTCAAAAAGAGCATAACGTCTAGAGATTTGGCGAAAAAGCTTCGAGTCTCTAAGGGCCCAAGCCGACAGCGCCGGGGGCCCACCACGTGGCGATCGGCAGTCGCGGATTGGGTTAGATTAAAGTCGCCCCCCACCACCAGGAGCCCATGTTCCGATCTAAAGAGGCGAGTAAACACCCTAGTCAGAATCCTGTGTTGTTGGACATTCGGGGCATATAGAGCGCAGAAAGTCACTTCTTGCGTCTACCATAAGCCTCTCAGAATAACAAAGTGTCCATGGGGGTCGCTATAGTAACTTGAGCAAGTGAACGGAGATCCATGTTTAATGAGTATTGCGACTCCAGCTCGCATTCGGGGACCCGCAGAGGAATAAATCTGCGGGAATTGTCTAGAGGCGAATGCGAAGGACCCTTTGTTATCAAAGTGCGTCTCTTGGACGAAAACTATGTCAGCGCCCGACTGCCTAAACTCCCTCAGTGCCAGATGCCTTTTCCTATCAGAGTTTAAGCCATGAACGTTCAAGGACAGTATCTTAGCCATGGGGTAAAATGAGGGGGGGAGGGGAGGTCTCCTACCTGAGGCGATGTGGAGTCGACGGAGAACAGAGGCCAAGGACAGAGGCGCCCCGGGAGGTGTTCCAGGAAAATTCCACGAACTTTGCGGTGAGCCACTCGATGACCGAGGGGGAGGGGGGAAGAAGAAAGGCTGAAAGAGAAAAGAAACATTAGCACATACGAAAAACAATGAGCAACTTAAGCTAGCAATTGCGTCAGACCTTGAAAGGCCAACAGGCCTAGGTCAACACGGATTCCCAAGGACCCATCCGGCCACACTCCATAAGAATGCGCCGGGCGGGTGCCCGGGAGCCCTATGGTGGTCATCTAAAGCTAAAAAAAGAAAAAACACAAAGCACGGATAAATACAGTCACTGAACCAGGGGGGGGGGGGGTGGACAAGCAATAGGCTCCCAATCTCTCAAGTCTCAGCAGAGACATGCCCATTAAGCAGGTTGGAAATAGAGCGTAGGGCACAATAGGGGGGACTAAGTATTCAAAAAGAGAAAAAGTCCAGGGCAGGATCACCGGTTATGGTGAGAAAATTAAACCATTCAAAAAGTGAAAAGGTCAACATCACAGAGAGAAGGCTTGTCAGTGTTCAGGTGCCTCTGCGGTGTTTCGCCTTGCGGGGGGCCTCCTTGTTCCGGGGATGGTTGGACGGGGATACTCTCTGCCAAACAACTGGAGGAGCAGGAGGCGTGGCCACCAGGTCCCATTCAGGAAGTTGGGGGATAGGGATCCCCAGGACATCACAAAAAGCATCGAGATCCTCCGGGTATCTCAAGGTGGCCGATTTGCCCTGATGTTTGGCTGTGAGGCTGAAAGGGAAGCCCCATCTCTAGATTATATGTTCATCCTGTAGGGCGCGTAGCAAGGGTTGCAGGAGTCTGCGTTTTTGAAGAGTAATCCAGGAGAGGTCTGGATACAGTTGCACTGGTACATTCTGGAAAGTCACCCTCCTCGCCAGGCGGGCTTGTCGCATGATCTCTTCCTTCAAGGGGTAGGAGCTAATCCTGTATATGATGTCCCTCGGTTTAGAGGCGGTATTTTTGGGGCGCAGAGCTCGGTGGGCCCTGTCCATCTCAATACGAGCAGTAGGGGGCTCTCCCAGCAGATTGTTGAACACCGTCTGCAGTGTATCCTGGAGGATCCCCCGCAGCCTAATGTTGTTTCTGCGCCCTCTATTGTCCAGGTCCTCCACGTGGCGCTGCATATCCCACAGTAGGGTGCGATGGTCTGCACCCTGAAGTTGAACTCTATGGACCGCTAGCTTGGTTTCTTGGAGTTCTTCTTCAGCCAGGAGCATGGTGGACATAGTCCAGCTGTGGTGGGTGCTCCAGGGGGGATGGGCGGGATGGCTGTGGCGGAGGGTATGGGGTGGTGTATCCGTGGGCCATGTATGCCAAGTCTGTGGGAGAATGCCTCGGGTCACTCCATGAGGGAGCCTGGGTGGTTGGACGAGGGCCCAGGTCATCAGCTCCAGAGGAGTGAGGTGCAGGAGAGCCCGCTTTCTGGGCATAGGTAAGAAGTGCTGGCTGCAGTTCAGGAGCACAGAGGGGCTGCAGTTGTGACAGTCTCTGTGCCTTAGGAGGGGGTGGTTCTGAGGTGTGGGGGCTAAAAGCCTCACAAATCCCCACAGGTTCTTGCAGTACCCAGTCTGCTGGGTACAGTGGTGCAGGTAGAGCAGGGAAATCCTCGGAAGAGACCGAGGTGGTAGGAGATCCTAAGTCAGTGTCAGGGAAGCATGGTTCCGACATTGTCCTCAGCAATTGAGGAAAGGCCCCAGAGCACTGCGTATAGAGTGAAGGGGGAAGGCCTGTCATGGCGGCCTGCACACCACGCGGTGGGGACCCGGAGGGGACTGGGCTGTTGGGGCTGGAGGAACTCACCGCTCCCGAGGTTGATAAAAGGTCCGCGGGGCCCAAGGATGCTGGCGGGTGTCCCTCGGGCGGTGTCAGGACCATTAAGGTAAGTACTCACCGAGGCCGAGATGCTGAGGGCGGCTCACCTTTGCGACCCTGTGCAGACCACTCCCTGGAGTTAGAACAGAATAGGGACGGCACAAGGAGGCACCGGTGCCGGGAGCTGGTAGGCAGACTTGGTGCAGCTGACGAAAACAGGGCAGGTGCAAAGGAATGGAGACAGTCGTTGATCAGGCAGGAACAGGCAGGTAAGTCCAGAAGGGACCAACAGGAAACAAAGGCAAATCCGAGTCACAGGCCGTGGGTCAGGAGTTGGAGAGATCAGAAGAAGTCCGTGAGAGCAAGCCAAGGTCAAGGGGCAGGAGACAACAGCAAATCCGATAAGCAGGCAGGGGTCAAGTGTAGGAGACGGCAAAGAATAGTCAAGGTCCAATCCGGGTCAAACAGGTCAGGGTATTCAGGTTTCAAGGTTCTCTCACAGGGTAAAGCTGACAACGAACCAGCAATTAGCAAGGAGGAAGGGGCTGGCTTAAATAGGCCGCTCAGGCCACTGATTGGTCCAAAGTAACATAGGTTCAGCACCAGGCTCCAACGGACAGCAAGCAAACTAACACTTGAGCAGTGGCTCAGAGGCAAAGAGCTGGACTTGTAAATGGAGAGGTCCCAGGTTCGATTCTACCCAGAACCAACTGGGGAATGTGACCGTGAAAGGTCTGTGCCCTGACAGTGCCCCCTCCCTAGGGGCGGACTCCGGACGCCCAAACTGTCCATTAGTTCCGGATGCTCCTGATGGAAGCTCGGATAGAACAGGGAGCATGTAGATCTTTACTTTTTCTTTTTGGGCTTAGCTGATCCTGAAGTTCTGGTAGGGGGTGTCCTCCTCGCTTGTAAAGCTCGTTCAAATATCTCCAGATCCCGTTTACAAACCATGGTACCATTTGAGGCATATGTGCAGTCTGGAGGGAGAACTTCACTTGGGGAGATATGATCTGGAATTTCAACTGGGGACACAGGAACCGAAGACACTGGAACTGGGGACACAGGAACCGAAGACACTGGAACTGGGGACACAGGAACCGAAGGCACTGGAACTGGGGACACAGGAACCGAAGACACTGGAACTGGGGACACAGGAACCGAAGACACTGGAACTGGGGACACAGGAACCGAAGACACTGGAACTGGGGACACAGGAACCGAAGACACTGGAACTGGGGACACAGGAACCGAAGACACTGGAACTGGGGACACAGGAACTGAAGACACTGGAACTGGGGACACAGGAACCGAAGACACTGGAACTGGGGACACAGGAACTGAAGACACTGGAAAGGTAGGTACAGGTTCTGAGGCATAGAAAAAACTCCCAATAGTACCCAGCTAAAGAAGCTTTGGCCGAGGTGGGCGAGTTGGGCAGAGCGATATAAGGTGCCCGCTAGCACCACAATAAAAGCAAAGTCCATAGCCTCTCCTCCGCTCTCTTTCTACCTCAGATAGGCTGGACCGGATGGCCCCGATCTGCATGGGTTCTTCCTCCTCCAAGGTAGGCGTGTGTGCATCCACAGAAATGTCAAGACCTTGTGACCCATAACTTCCAGGCTGGGCACATACGGAGTCTCATAATTTGGCACACACTGGGCTGGCTGGAGGTCATAACCGTACTGGGGCTTCCTATCCTTGGGTACCCGTAGGCCCCGTGAACTAAGAGCAGACCTGGGAGTGCTGGTCCTCTTGGAAGCAGGGATATATGAGTCCAGAGCAGACATGAACGTCTCCCAGCTGTCCAAGACTGGACTTTTTTCCTGCAGCAGCAGGTGAGCCCACGATTTGACCTGCCCTGTTAGCAAGTTGACGGAGGCTCTAACCTTAATATAGTCCGTGGCATAGGTCCTAGGTTTAAGGGTGAACAATAGCTCACAGTCGGTTTTAAAGCACAAGAAGGATGCACAGGTACCATCAAATTTTTCTGGCATGACAACAAAAGGTTCATAACATGCTGGTTCCGGGGCTGGGCGTGTTGTCCCTTTAAATTTTTGGACTTCTTGTTGTAGTTCCTGAATAGTATGGTTCAGGCTGGAGACTTGCAGAGCCAGGGAGGTGAGCATCTTGTACAAGTCTGCGGACTCCATATTATTAGTTAGTCCATTATGTAAGGGTTTACCTTCTTGCAATTTTTGAACGGCAACCGTCAAAACAGACACCTGTTGACACAGGTTTTCAAGGGGTGAGCATGCCCTGTCGGCCTCAGACATAATGGCTGGTTCGTACTGTCAGGACCATTAAGGTAAGTACTCACCGAGGCCGAGATGCTGAGGGCAGCTCACCTTTGCGACCCTGTGCAAACCACTCCCTGGAGTTAGAACAGAGGAGGGACGGCACAAGGAGGCACCGGTGCCGGGAGCTGGTAGGCAGACTTGGTGCAGCTGACAAAAACAGGGCAGGTGCAGAGGACTGGAGACAGTCGTTGATCAGGCAGGAACAGGCAGGTAAGTCCAGAAGGGACCAACAGGAAACAAAGGCAAATCCGAGTCACAGGCCGTGGGTCAGGAGTTGGAGAGATCAGAGGAAGTCCGTGAGAGCAAGCCAAGGTCAAGGGGCAGGAGACAACAGCAAATCCGATAAGTAGGCAGGGGTCAAGTGTAGGAGACGGCAAAGAATAGTCAAGGTCCAATCCGGGTCAAACAGGTCAGGGTATTCAGGTTTCAAGGTTCTCTCACAGGGTAAAGCTGACAACGAACCAGCAATTAGCAAGGAGGAAGGGGCTGGCTTAAATAGGCCGCTCAGGCCACTGATTGGTCCAAAGTAACACCAGGCTCCAACGGACAGCAAGCAAACTAACACTTGAGCAGTGGCTCAGAGGCAAAGAGCTGGACTTATAAATGGAGAGGTCCCAGGTTCGATTCTACCCAGAACCAACTGGGGAATGTGACCGTGAAAGGTCTGTGCCCTGACAGGCGGGTGGTGTCCCGGGCTGCCCGGCTGGGAGAGCTGTGTGGGCGGTAGAGAGAGGGTCTCGGAGGGGTCTGGCGCCATCTTAGCAGCTCCGTCGGGCGGCGAGTGTTGCCGCATAAAGAATGATCGGAGATTCGCGCGGTACCTGGCGGGGGTTGCGAGGATCCCTGAAGTTTTGCGGTTTTGGCGTACCTGGATCTGCCCATGTAAATAGAGTTTTAAGTCCCCAAAAGTGCCTCTTTAGTCCGGGCTGAGAGAGAGCAGGAGTCTCAGGCTGCCATCTAGGTCGGCTTCCGGTCACGCCCCCCTGTGGCATTTTTATAGTAAGCAATGCATTTTTATAGCACTGATCGCTATAAAAATGCCAATGGTCCCAAAAATGTGTCAAAAGTGTCCGATGTGTCCGCCATAATGTCTCTGTACCGATAAAAATCGCTGATCGCCGCCATTACTAGTAAAAAAAAAATTATTAATAAAAATGCCATAAAAATCACCCCTATTTTGTAGACGCTATAACTTTTGCGCAAACCAATCAATAAACGCTTATTGCGATTTTTTTGGAACCAAAAAGATGTAGAAGAATACGTATCGGCATAAACTGAGGAAAAAACGTTTTTTTATATATATTTTTGGGGATATTCATTATAGCAAAAAGTCAAAAATATTCTTTATTTATTAAAATTGTCGCTCTATTTTTGTTTATAGCGCCAAAAAAAACGCAGAGGTGATCAAATATCTTTTTATTATTTTTTCCCCTTTTTCTGACAAACCAAGCGGGTTCTGGGAAAAGTAGGGGTTTCGGGTGGGGAGAGTTACTAAGTGGAGATGCACTTATGTTTTTTTCCAACAAACTTTTTTTTTTTAATCCAGTACCTTTTTTTATTGTTTTCCATCCATATACATGACAGGAAATATAAATTCGTATTTTACACACAGTGCATTTTATGTGCATACAAAAAAAAACTATAACAAACACTTAAAATCTCCATCCATCCCAACCCTCCCTTCCCTCCCCCTCCCTATCTTACCCTTAAAGTGCATACACGTTTTAAATCATGCTCTTGTCCTTAAATTAAATAGTACTTTACTAGTCTATACTTAATTAGAGTGAGCGGCCTATTTTCACTAACCAGTGCTCCCATATTGCATTACATTTTTTAAGGTTGCCACGTCTAATCCATGTTCCCCTCTCTTTCCCTATTGTGCTGTTCATTACATTAAGCCATTCTGCTACTGTAGGTGGATTTTGTGCTTGCCATTTTAGTGCTATTAGTTGCCTCGCCTGGAACAGACTTCTTATGGCTGCTACTAGTATATCCCTCTGCCCCATTCTCTCCTCAATGCATCCTAATAGGCAAACCCTGGCTTCAAGTTCCAGAGTAATTTCAAAAGTTGCATTTATAACTTAGCAGGATCTGGGAAAGGTAGGGGTTTAGGGTTGGGAGAATCACTAAGTGGAGATGCACTTAGGGTTAAAGTTCATAGGTCAAAGGTTAGGGTTTGGCTTAGGGTTAGGGTTGGGGTTAGGGTTGGGGTTGGGGTTAGGGGGTTAGGGTTAGGGAGGTTAGGGGGGTTAGGGGGGTTAGGGTTTAGGGTTAGGGTTAGGGTTAGGGTTTAGGGTTAGGGTTGGGGTTGGGGTTAGGGTTAGGGTTTCCCATTGAAGAATATGGCTAGGACTCAGGGTTAGGGTTAGGGTTAGGGTTTCCCATTGAAGAATATGGCTAGGACTCAGGACTTGGAACAGGGACCTCCCCCAAAGGTCAGAAGGCGGGTTCCCAGAGGTCAAAGGTCACACTGTGTGGCTGACCCACCCCCACCAAAGTGTACTGGTTGCTATGGAGGGTTGCTATGGACTGGTTGCTATGGACTGGTTGCTATGGAGGGTTGCTATGGACTGGTTGAAATGGAGGGTTGCTATGGACTGGTTGCTATGGACTGGTTGCTATGGACAGTTGCTATGGACTGGTTGCTTTGGATGGTTGCTATGGACTGGTTGCTATGGAGGGTTGCAATGGACTGGTTGCTGAGGAGGGTTGTTATAGACTGGTTGCTATGGATGGTTGCTATGGACTGGTTGCTATGGATGGTTGCTATGGACTGGAGGCTATGGAGGGTTGCTATGGACTGGTTGCTATGAATCGTTGCTATGGACTGGTTTCTATGGACTGGCTGCTATAGACTGGTTGCTTTGGATGGTTTCTATGGACTGGTTTCTATGGACTGGTTGCTATGGACGGTTGCTATGAACTGGTTGCTATGGACTGGTTTCTATGGAGGGTTGCTATGGTCTAGTTGCTATGGACTGGTTGCTATGGACTGGTTGCTATCGAGGGTTGCTGTTCACCAGTTGCTATGGACTTGTTGCTATGAACTGGTTGCTATGGACTGTTGCCATGGACTGGTTGCTATGGACTGGTTGCTATCGATGGTTGCTATGGACTGGTTGCTATGGACTGGTTGCTATGGATTGTTGCTATGGACTGGTTGCTATGGAGGGTTGCTATGGACTGGTTGCTATGGACGGTTGCTATGGACTGGTTGCTATGGAGGGTTGCTATTGATGGTTGCTATGGACGGGTTGCTATGAACAGGTTGTTATGGACAGGTTGCTATGGACGAGTTGCTATGGACTGGTTGCTATGGAGAGTTGCTATGGACTGGTTGCTATGGATGGTTTCTATGGGCTGGTTGCTATGGATCATTGCTATGGACTGGTTGCTATGGACGGTTGCTATGGACTGGTTGCTATTGACTGGTTGCTATGGAGGGTTGCTATGATCTAGTTGCTATGGACTGGTTGCTATGGAGGGTTGCTGTTCACCAGTTGCTATGGACTGGTTGCTGTGGACTGGTTGCTATGGACTGGTTGCTATGGATGGTTGCTATGGACTGGTTGTTATGGACGGTTGCTATGGACTGGTTGCTATAGAGGGTTGCTATGAACTGGTTGCTATGGACTGGTGGCTATGGACTGGTTGCTATGGACAGGTTGCTATGGACATTCGCTATGGACTGGTTGCTTTGGATGGTTGCTATGGACTTGTTGCTAGGGACGGTTGCTATGGACTGGTTGATATGGAGGTTCGCTATGGACTGATTGCTATGGACTGGTTGCTATGGACGGTTGCTATGGACTGGTTGCTATGGACTGGTTGCTATCGATGGTTGCTATGGACTGGTTGCTATGGACTGGTTGCTATGGATTGTTGCTATGGACTGGTTGCTATGGAGGGTTGCTATGGACTGGTTGCTATGGACGGTTGCTATGGACTGGTTGCTATGGACTGGTTGCTATGGAGGGTTGCTATTGATGGTTGCTATGGATGGGTTGCTATGAACAGGTTGCTCTGGACAGGTTGCTATGGACGAGTTGCTATGGACTGTTTGCTATGGAGGGTTGCTTTGGACTGGTTGCTATGGAGGGTTGCTATGGACTGGTGCTATGGATGGTTGCTATGGACTGGTTGCTATAGAGGGTTGCTAAGGACTGGTTGCTATGGACGGTTGCTATGGACTGGTTGAAATGGACTGGTTGATATGGACGGTTGCTATGGACTGGTTGCTATTGACTGGTTGCTATGGATGGTTGCTTTGGACTGGTTGCTTTATGGATGGTTAATATAAATTGGTTGCTATGGTTTCTTTGCTATGGACTGGTTGCTATGGATGGTTGCTATGGACTGGTTGCTATGGACTGGTTGCTATGGAGGGTTGCTATTGATGGTTGCTATGGACGGGTTGCTATTAACAGGTTGCTCTGGACAGGTTGCTATGGACGAGTTGCTATGGACTGGTTGCTATGGAGGGTTGCTTTGGACTGGTTGCTATGGAGGGTTGCTATGGACTGGTTATTTATGGACTGGTGCTATGGATGGTTGCTATGGACTGGTTGCTATAGAGGGTTGCTAAGGACTGGTTGCTATGGACGGTTGCTATGGACTGGTTGAAATGGACTGGTTGATATGGACGGTTGCTATGGACTGGTTGCTATTGACTGGTTGCTATGGATGGTTGCTATGGACTGGTTGCTATGGATTGGTTGCTATGGACTGGTTGCTATGGATTGGTTGCTATTGACGGTTTCTATGGACTGGTTGCTATGGATTGGTTGCTATGGACGGTTTCTATGGACTGGTTGCTATGGATGGTTGCTATATGCAGAGTATGCTAGTATGCAGAAGTAACTTTAAGAGGGGCATAAGACATTCCAGTGATGCATTCTTCATTGAGTCAACGGAGGCTGTGATTTCAGGATCAGCAAAGATCTTCCTCGCATCAAAGCCGGTAATGTTCAGTGTAGAGTCGTTCTACTCAGAGCAAACATAGGCCATTCCTGGTTGGAAGACCCGTTTAAATGAGACCACTGCCGACTGTATCGTCATCCCCTGAATTGTACATGCAAAAGCCAACTTCAGGGCGACCTGCCTGCGAACAACTCCTTTCTGTCTCAGGTTTTCCTCTACCCTTTCTATGTACACCAAGTTGTCAGCACCACAAGACGACTCGTTACGGTATCTCGGTCCTCCATTTGGATTGTCAAGCACAAGCCCAAGCGTGTTTACCGTAAGTAGCAGCATTCTCAGTCTGGATGATTATTTTTGCAATCTTGCCAAATGTCCCGTTAACAAGCTTAACAATGTTTATTGTGATCATGATACGGGCACCTCCAGCTGCTTGCAGTGTGTCAATCAGATTTTCCTTGTGTCCTTTGAAAGGTTGGTGTTGCCTCAGCATTTTAGGGTCTTATCTGTAATCGTCTGCATCTATGTTGGTGACGTTTGAATGGAGAACAGACACAGTTGCGGCATTATGTTTGTGAACCTCTTTGTTGGTGGCAAAGATGTGCAGTGAGTGGGATCTGTCAAAGCCTGAGCAAGCAGAGCTTTGTCATCATTGCTTGACTCTAATTCTATTCAAAAGCTCTGCAAATGAAATGTCATCCTTCTGTCGCATGATCTCTGTCAGCGTGATTATCTGAAAGTAGTCTTTCCAGACGTCAATGGTATTTTCCTCAAACACGCAGAGATGCTTACTTTTTCCCAGCGGGGGGACCTGGTAAAAGTCTCCTACTGGTAAAAGGTTTCTTACTGCCTTTGATTTGCTTTAATCTTCAGTTGATGTAGGCAAACAGGGGCTTTGAAATCATTGACACCTTGTCAATAGCAATGATCTCCTCATTAGACAGCTGTGCCCTAACTTCATCTATGAGATTTCTGAGTCCTTGGTAGGGTGGCTTCAAGCTTCTTGGCAACTTCAGCAGAGAATGCAAAGTGTTGCCTGAAATGTTGAAAGCTGCTGTTCATGTAAATGCAGTTAGTAAAACACTGGGCATGGGTATGTCTGCTTCCTCACGTAGTCTGGTAAGTTTAGAGAGTTGCTTTAGTAGAGATGCACTTTATCGGTTGTGATTTGCCTGTCCCTGCGCCACCAGTGACAAAGTAAAAGGATGGGTCAGTATTTAGGCCAGTGCACCAGTCACAAACTGAGCTAAGGTTTCTGTACATTTTTAGAATTAAAATCAGGACACATTTGTGGGGCCTTCACAGTAAAGCGCAATGCCACATGTTTGTATACTCCTTCAGCAAATGTGGATTGTAGTTGTTCAACCCTGCAGTCCTTGACATCACGCTTCATTAGAATCACGCTTGAGGAGGTCAATGCCTCACTGTACGAGTTGTACCGATTCAAAGTCATATCACACTGTGCCAGTAGCTGTGACTTCAAGCTTCACTTTTGGGTAATTAAGCAAATCCCATACTGGTTTTAGGTTGTTTTCGCCTGCTTGTTCTTCTGCCATCGGGTAAGTTATCTTGGTTTTTCTAATAGATGGCTTTGGAAATCCAAATCTGCATATTCTGTTACCTTTCTTGCATGATGTCTTTCCAGCACATTCAAATCGCAGAGCTCTGGAGGAATGGGTGCCAGCTCCATGTTGTTAGCCACAGCGATGGATGATTTGTGTCCTGTTTTTAAATGTGAATCACAGTTGTGACAAATCAATTCTTTGGTCCTTTCATCTGGTACGGTGCATTGTTCAGGGCCTTGACATATTTCCCTGTCAAATAGGCAGCAACAATGTGTAGATTCTTCTTGTAATTGCTGTGAATGCAATGTTTCACTTGGGTGACACATCGTGCACACAAAAGTTGGCCCAGCTTTAATACCTTCATGGAAAGTGGATATAGCTGTCTGCATTAGTGGGATGACTGAATTCCCGCATGATACAAGTCTGTATTTCATTCTTATTTTGAAGGCACATTGCATCTTATGGGTTATGCGAAAATCTGCCACTTCATTTTCATGTAACTCATGCAATGTTGCAAGTGACGTTTTCTGAAAGCAGGATGAATTATGGTATTTCCTGGTGATGTATTGCTTCTGCTTCAAGTTGAAATCGGCATTTGTCGCATATCTTCTGGTGATGTATTGCTACTTCAACTTGAAATTGGCATTTGTCGCATATTTTCTGGTGATATATTGCCTCTTCTTCAAATTGAAATTGGCATCTGTCGCATATTTGCGAATGATATATTTCTTCTGCTTCAACTTAAAATCAGCATCTACTCTGTATCGGCTGGTTATGTATGTCCTCTTCTTATTGGTGACAGACATCTTTGTAGCCTTGAAATTGTGCCTTCTTTCTGCCTTGTCTTCTGTTTTTGTCGTTGCTGTGCATCTAATTTGGAAAATGCCTTACTGTCCTTCCATATTCCTTGTGAGGATTTTGCATCAAGTGCTGGCTGGTAATCAAGTGTGTGTTGCATCTTTGGTCATCTGTGTCACTTTGTTTTCCACATGCTTTCCATTAAGTGGTTTGTCAGATTACACCGCTAGGGACAGCAAACCATCTGACTGACATCTGTCAACAAACCAACCTTAATTGTCACCGTCTACCGTGGCTCTCACACATCCTGATAACACTGGAGATTTAACAACGTTATGCTCATATTTATACTCTGAGGGGCACTTCTTTCATTGTCAAGTGTTGGGGCTGATAGACAATTCTTACACGATATAATGAGACTGGCATTACTAGATAACCAGATTCTTACACGATATAATGAGACTGGCACTACTAGAAAAAGTGCATGTGTAACATCTGCATTGAGACACTGAAGTCTTATGGACTGGTTGAAATGGACTGGTTGCTATGGACGGTTGCTATGGACTGGTTGCTGAGAAGGGCTGCTATGGTCTGGATTGCTATGGACTGGTTAATATGGACTGGTTGCTTTGGATGGTTGCTATGGACTGGTTGCTATGGATGGTTGCTATGGACTGGTTGCTATGGAGGGTTGTTATGGACTGGTTGCTATGGAGGGTTGCTATGGACTGGTTGATATGGAGGGTTGCTATGGACTGGTTCCTATGGACGGTTGTTATGGACTGGTTGCTATGGACTGGTTGCTATGGAGGGTTGCTATAGACTGCTTGCTATGGATGGTTGATATGGACTGGTTGCTATGGAGGGTTGCTATGGACTGGTTGCTATGGATGGTTGCTATGGACTGGTTGCTTTGGATGGTTGCTATGGACTGGTTGTGATGGACTGGTTGCTATTGACAGGTTGCTATGGACTGGTTGCTATGGACGGTTGCTATGGACTGGTTGATATTGACTGGTTGCTATAGAGGGTTGCTATGGACTGGTTGCTATGGATGGTTGCTATGGACTGGCTTCTATAGACTGGTTTCGTTGGATGGTTTTTATGGACTGGTTGCTATGGACTGGTTGCTATGGAGGGTTGGTATGGACTGGTTGATATGGAGGGTTGCTATGGACTGGTTATTATGAAGGGTTGCAATGGACTGGTTGCTATGGATGGTTGCTATGGACTGGTTGCTATAGAGGGTTGCTATGGACTGGTTGCTCTAAACGGTTGCTATGGACTGGTAAAAATGGACTGGTTGCTATGGACGGTTGCTATGGACTGGTTGCTGAGGAGGGTTGCTATGGTCTGGATTGCTATGGACTGGTTAATATGGACTGGTTGCTTTGGATGGTTGCTATTGACTGGTTGCTATGGATGGTTGCTATGGACTGGTTGCTATGGACTGGTTGCTATGGAGGGTTGCTGTGGACTGGTTGCTTTGGACTGGTTGCTATAGAGGGTTGCTATGGACTGGTTGCTATGGACGGTTGCAATGGACTGGTTGAAGTGGACTGGTTGCTATGGACTGGTTACTATGGATGGTTGCTATGGACTGGTTGATATGGAGGTTTGCTATGAACTGGTTGCTATGGACTGGTTGCTATGGATGGTTGCTATGGACTGTTTGCTATGAACTGGGTGCTATGGATTGTTGCTATGGACTGGTTGCTATGGACTGGTTGCTATGGATTGTTGCTATGGACTGGTTGCTATGGAGGGTTGCTATGGACTGGTTGCTATGAACGGTTGCTATGGACTGGTTGCTATGGACTGGTTGCTATGGAGGGTTGCTGTTGATGGTTGCTATGGATGGGTTGCTATGGACAGGTTGCTATGGACGAGTTGCTATGGACTGGTTGCTATGGAGGGTTGCTATGGACTGGTTGCTATGGATGGTGTCTATGGACTGGTTGCTATAGATCGTTGCTATGGACTGGTTGCTATGGACGGTTGCTATGAACTGGTTGCTATGGACTGGTTTCTATGGAGGGTTGCTATGGTCTAGTTGCTATGGACTGGTTGCTATGGACTGGTTTCTATCGAGGGTTGCTGTTCACCAGTTGCTATGGACTTGTTGCTATGAACTGATTGCTATGGACTGTTGCCATGGACTGGTTGCTATGGACTGGTTGCTATCGATGGTTGCTATGGACTGGTTGCTATGGACTGGTTGCTATGGATTGTTGCTATGGACTGGTTGCTATGGAAGGTTGCTATGGACTGGTTGCTATGGAGGGTTGCTATTGATGGTTGCTATGGACGGGTTGCTATGAACAGGTTGTTATGGACAGGTTGCTATGGACGAGTTGCTATGGACTGGTTGCTATGGATGGTTGCTATGGACTGGTTGCTATGGATGGTTTCTATGGACTGGTTGCTATGGATGATTGCTATGGACTGGTTGCTATGGACGGTTGCTATGGACTGGTTGCTATTGACTGGTTGCTATGGAGGGTTGCTATGATCTAGTTGCTATGGACTGGTTGCTATGGAGGGTTGCTGTTCACCAGTTGCTATGGACTGGTTGCTATGGACTGGTTGCTATGGACTGGTTGCTATGGATGGTTGCTATGGACTGGTTGTTATGGACGGTTGCTATGGACTGGTTGCTATAGAGGGTTGCTATGAACTGGTTGCTATGGACTGGTGGCTATGGACTGGTTGCTATGGACAGGTTGCTATGGACATTTGCTATGGACTGGTTGCTTTGGATGGTTGCTATGGACTTGTTGCTAGGGACGGTTGCTATGGACTGGTTGATATGGAGGTTCGCTATGGACTGATTGCTATGGACTGGTTGCTATGGACGGTTGCTATGGACTGGTTGCTATGGACTGGTTGCTATGGACTGGATGCTATGGACTGGTTGCTATCGATGGTTGCTATGGACTGGTTGCTATGGACTGGTTGCTATGGATTGTTGCTATGGACTGGTTGCTATGGAGGGTTGCTATGGACTGGTTGCTATGGACGGTTGCTATGGACTGGTTGTTGTGGACTGGTTGCTATGGAGGGTTGCTATTGATGGTTGCTATGGATGGGTTGCTATGAACAGGTTGCTCTGGACAGGTTGCTATGGACGAGTTGCTATGGACTGTTTGCTATGGAGGGTTGCTTTGGACTGGTTGCTATGGAGGGTTGCTATGGACTGGTGCTATCGATGGTTGCTATGGACTGGTTGCTATAGAGGGTTGCTAAGGACTGGTTGCTATGGACGGTTGCTATGGACTGGTTGAAATGGACTGGTTGATATGGACGGTTGCTATGGACTGGTTGCTATTGACTGGTTGCTATGGATGGTTGCTTTGGACTGGTTGCTTTATGGATGGTTAATATAGATTGGTTGCTATGGTTTCTTTGCTATGGACTGGTTGCTATGGATGGTTGCTATGGACTGGTTGCTATGGACTGGTTGCTATGGAGGGTTGCTATGGACTGGTTGCTATGTAGGGTTGCTGTGGACTGGTTGATATGGAGGGTTGCTATGGACTGGTTCCTATGGACAGTTGCTATGGACTGGTTGCTATGGACTGGCTGCTATGGACTGGTTGCTTTGGATGGTTGCTATGGACTGGTTGCTATGGACTGAGTGCAATGGACGGGTTGCTATGGATTGGTTGCTATGGATGGTTGCTATGGACTGGTTGCTAAGGACTGGTTGCTAAGGACTGGTTGCTCTGGATGGTTGCTATGGACTGGTTACTTTACATTGGTTGCTATGGACTGGTTGCTATGAACTGGTTGCTATGGACTGTTGCCATGGACTGGTTGCTATGGACTGGTTGCTATCGATGGTTGCTATGGACTAGTTGCTATGGACTGGTTGCTATGGATTGTTGCTATGGACTGGTTGCTATGGATGGTTGCTATGGACTGGTTGCTATGGAGGGTTGCTATGGACTGGTTGCTATGGAGGGTTGCTATGGACTGGTTGCTATGGAGGGTTGCTATGGACTGGTTGTTATGGAGGGTTGCAATGGACTGGTTGCTATGGATGGTTGCTATGGACTGGCTGCTATGGACTGGTTTCTTTGGATGGTTTCTATGGACTGGTTGCTATGGAGGGTTGGAATGGACTGGTTGCTATGGACTGGTTGCTATGGACTGGTTGTTATCGATGGTTGCTATGGACTGGTTGCTATGGAGGGTTGCTATGGACTGGTTGCTATGTAGGGTTGCAATGGACTGGTTGAAATGGAGGGTTGCTATGTACTGGTTCCTAAGGACAGTTGCTATGGACTGGTTCCTAAGGACAGTTGCTATGGACTGGTTGCTATGGACTGGTTGCTATGGACTGGTTGCTTTGGATGGTTGCTATGGACTGGTTGCTATGAACGGTTGCTATGGACTGGTTGCTATGGAGGGTTGCTATGGACTGGTTGCTATGGAGGGTTGTTATGGACTGGTTGATATGGAGGTTTGCTATGGACTGGTTGCTATGGACTGGTTGCTATGGACTGGTTGCTATGGATGGTTGCTATGGACTGGTTGCTATGGACTGGTTGCTATGGACGGTTGCTATGAACTGGTTGCTATTGACTGGTTGCTATGGACGGTTGCTATGGACTGGTTGCTATGGAGGGTTGCTATGGTCTAGTTGCTATGGACTGGTTGCTATGGACTGGTTGCTATGGAGGGTTGCTGTGGACCGGTTGCTATGGACCGGTTGCTATTGACTGGTTGCTATGGACTGGTTGCTATGGACTGTTGCTATGGAGGGTTGCTATGGATGGTTGCTATGGGCTGGTTGCTATGGAGGGTTGCTATGGACTGGTTGCTGTGGATGGTTGTTATGGACTGATTGATATGGAGGTTTGCTATGGTCTGGATTGCTATGGACTGGTTATTATGGACTGATTGCAATGGACGGGTTGCTATGGATTGGTTGCTATGGACTGGTTGCTATGGACTGGTTGCTTTGGATGGTTGCTATGGACTGGTTGCTATAGACGGTTGCTATGGACTGGTTTCTATGGAGGGTTGCTATGGACTGGTTGATATGGAGGGTTGCTATGAACTGGATGCTATGGACTGGTTGCTTTGGATGGTTGCTATAGACGGTTGCTATGGACTGGTTGCTATGGACTGGTTGCTATGGACTGGTTGCTATGGAGGGTTGCTATGGACTGGTTGCTATGGAGGGTTGCTATGGACTGGTTGATATGGACTGGTTGCTTTGGAGGGTTGCTGTGGACTGTTTTATATGGACTGGTTGCTATGGATGGGTTGCTATGGACTGGTTGCTAGGGACTGGTTGCTTTGGATGGTTGCTATGGACTGGTTGCTATGGACGGTTGCTATGGACTGGTTGCTCTGGATGGTTTCTATGGACTGGTTACTTTACATTGGTTGCTATGGACTGGTTACTATGGACTGGTTGCGATGGACTGGTTGCTTTGGATGGTTGCTATGGACTGGTTGCTATGGACGGTTGCTATGGACTGGTTGCTATCGACTGGTTGCTATGGAGGGTTGCTATGGACTGGTTGCTATGGAGGGTTTCTATGGACTGGTTGCTACGGAAGGTTGCTATGGACTGGTTGCTATGGAGGGTTGCAATGGATGGTTGCTATGGACTGGCTGCTATGGACTGGTTTCTTTGGATGGTTTCTATGGACTGGTTGCTATGGACTGGTTGCTATGGAGGGTTGGTATGGACTGGTTGATATGGAGGGTTGGTATGGACTGGTTGCTATGAAGGGTTGCAATGGACTGGTTGCTATGGACTGGTTGCTATGGATGGTTGCTATGGACTGGTTGCTATAAACGGTTGCTATGGACTGGTTGCTATGGACGGTTTCTATGGACTGGTTGCTGAGGAGGGTTGCTATGGTCTGGATTGCTATGGACTGGTTAATATGGACTGGTTGCTTTGGATGGTTGCTATGGACTGGTTGCTATGGATGGTTGCTATGGACTGGTTGCTATGGACTGGTTGCTATGGAGGGTTGCTATGGACTGGTTGCTATGGAGGGTTGCTATGGACTGGTGGATATGGAGGGTTGCTATGGACTGGTTCCTATGGACAGTTGCTATGGACTGGTTGCTATGGACTGGTTGCTTTGGATGGTTGCCATGGACTGGTTGCAATGGACGGTTGCTCTGGACTGGTTGCTACGGACTGGTTGCTATGGACGGTTGCTATGGACTGGTTGCTATGAAGGGTTGTTATGGACTGGTTGATATGGAGGTTTGCTATGGACTGGTTGCTATGGACTGGTTGCTATGGACTGGTTGCTATGGATGGTTGCTATGGACTGGTTGCTATGGACTGGTTTCTATGGACTAGTTGCTATGGACTGGTTGCTATGGACTAGTTGCTATGGACTGGTTGCTATGGACTGGTTGCTATGGACGGTTGCTATGGACTGGTTGCTATTTACTGGTTGCTATGGAGGGTTGCTATGGACTGGTTGCTATGGAGGGTTGCTATGGACTGGTTGCTATGGAGAGTTGCTATGGACTGGTTGCTATGGAGGGTTGCAATGGACTGGTTGCTATGGATGGTTGCTATGGACTGGCTGCTATGGACTGGTTTCTTTGGATGGTTTCTATGGACTGGTTGCTATGGAGTGTTGGTATGGACTGGTTGCTATGGACTGGTTGCTATGGACTGGTTGTTATCGATGGTTACTAGGGACTGGTTGCTATGGAGGGTTGTTATGGACTGGTTGATATGGAGGTTTGCTATGGACTGGTTGCTATGGACAAGTTGTTATGGACGGTTGCTATGGACTGGTTGGTATGGACTGGTTGGTATGGACTGGTTGCTATGGATGGTTGCTATGGACTGGTTGCTATGGACTGGTTTCTATGGACTAGTTGCTATGGACTGGTTGCTATGGACTGGTTGCTATGGACGGTTGCTATGGACTGGTTGCTATGGACTGGTTGCTATGGAGGGTTGCTATGGTCTAGTTGCTATGGACTGGCTGCTATGGACTGGTTGCTATGGACTGGTTGCTATGGATGGTTGCTATGGGCTGGTTGCTATGGAGGGTTGCTATGGACTGGTTGCTGTGGATGGTTGTTCTGGACTGATTGATATGGAGGTTTGCTATGGTCTGGATTGCTATTGGCTGGTTTTTATGGACTGAGTGCTATGGACGGGTTTCTATGGATTGGTTGCTATGGACTGGTTGCTATAGACGGTTGCTATGGACTGGTTGCTATGGACTGGTTGCTATGGAATGTTGCTATGAACTGGTTGCTATGGACTGGTTGCTTTGGATGGTTGCTATGGACTGGTTGCTATGGACGGTTGCTATGGACTGTTTGCTCTGGATGGTTGCTATGGACTGTTGCTATGGACTGGTTGCTATCAATGGTTGCTATGGACTGGTTGCTATGGACTGGTTGCTATGGATTGTTGCTATGGACTGGTTGCTATGCAGGGTTGCTATGGACCGATTGCTATAGAGGGTTGCTATGGACTGTTGCTATGGACGGTTGCTATGGACTGATTGCTATGGAGGGTAGCTATTATCTGGTTGCTATGGACTGGTTGCTATGGACAGGTTGCTATGGAGGGTTGCTGTGTACTGGTTGCTGTGGAGGGTTGCTATGGACTGGATAGTATGGACTGGTTGCTATGGATGGTTGCTATGGACTGGTTGCGATGGAGGTTTGCTATGGACTGGTTGCTATGGATGGTTGCTATGGACTGGTTGCTTTGGATGGTTTCTATGTACTGGTTGCTATAGACTGGTTGCTATAGAGGGTTGCTATGGACTGGTTGCTATGGAGGGTTGTTATGGACTGGTTGATATGGAGGGTTGCTATGGACTGGTTCCTATGGACAGTTGCTATGGACTGGTTGCTATGGACTGGTTGCTATGGACTGGTTGCTTTGGATGGTTGCTATGGACTGGTTGCTATGGACTGAGTGCAATGGACGGGTTGCTATGGATTGGTTGCTATGGACGGTTGCTATGGACTGGTTGCTAAGGACTGGTTGCTAAGGACTGGTTGCTCTTGATGGTTGCTATGGACTGGTTACTTTACATTGGATGCTATGAACTTGTTGCGATGGACTGGTTGCTTTGGATGGTTGCTATGGACTGGTTGCAATGGACGGTTGCTATGGACTGGTTGCTATTGACTGGTTGCTATGAAGGGTTGCGATGGACTGGTTGCTTTGGATGGTTGCTATGGACTGGTTGCTATTGACTGGTTGCTATGAAGGGTTGCTATGGACTGGTTGCTATGGAGGGTTGCTATGGACTGGTTGCTATGGAAGGTTGCTATGGACTGGTTGCTATGGAGGGTTGCAATGGACTGGTTGCTATAGACGGTTGCTATGGACTGGTTGCTATGGAGGGTTGCTATGGAATGGTTAATATGGAGGGTTGCTATGCACTGGTTGCTATGGACAGTTGCTATGAACTGGTTGCTATGGACTGGTTGCTTTGGATGGTTGCTATAGATGGTTGCTATGGACTGGTTGCTATGGACTGGTTGCTATGGAGGGTTGCTATGGACTGGTTTCTATGGAGGGTTGCTTTGGACTGGTTGCTAAGGACTGGTTGCTTTGGATGGTTGCTATGGACTGGTTGCTAGGGACTGGTTGCTTTGGATGGTTGCTATGGACTGGTTGCTATGGACGGTTGCTATGGACTGGTTGCTAAGGACTGGTTGCTCTGGATGGTTGCTATGGACTGGTTACTTTACATTGGTTTCTATGGACTGATTGCTATGGACTGGTTGCGATGGACTGGTTGCTTTGGATGGTTGCTATGGACTGGTTGCTATGGATGGTTGCTATGGACTGGTTGCTATTGACTGGTTGCTATGAAGGGTTGCTATGGACTGGTTGCTATGGAGGGTTGCTATGGACTGGTTGCTATGGAAGGTTGCTATGGACTGGTTGCTATGGAGGTTTGCAATGGACTGGTTGCTATGGATGGTTGCTAATGACTGGCTGCTATGGACTGGTTTCTTTGGTTGGTTTCTATGGACTGGTTGCTATGGAGGGTTGGTATGGACTGGTTTATATGGAGGGTTGCTATGGACTGGTTGCTATGGACTGGTTATTATGGACTGTTGCGATGGACTGGTTGCTATGGATGATTGCTATGGACTGGTTGCTATAGAGGGATGCTATGGACTGGTTGCTATAAACGGTTGCTATGGACTGGTTGAAATGGACTGGTTGCTATGGACGGTTGCTATGGACTGGTTGCTGAGGAGGGTTGCTATGGCCTGGATTGCTATGGACTGGTCAATATAGACTGGTTGCTTTGGATGGTTGCTATGGACTAGTTGCTATGGATGGTTGCTATGGACTGGTTGCTATGGACTGGTTGCTATGGAGGGTTGCTATGGACTGGTTGCTATGTAGGGTTGCTATGGCCTGGTTGATATGGAGGGTTGCTATGGACTGGTTCCTATGGACAGTTGCTATGGACTGGTTGCTATGGACTGGTTGCTTTGGATGGTTGCTATGGACTGGTTGCTATGTACTGGTTGCTATGGACTGGTTGCTATGGAGGGTTGTTATGGACTGGTTGATATGGAGGTTTGCTATGGACTCGTTGCTATGGACTGGTTGCTATGCACGGTTGCTATGGACTGGTTTCTACAGACTGGTTGCTGTGTACTGGTTGCTATGGATGGTTGCTATGGACTGGTTGCTATGGACTGGTTGCTTTGGATGGTTTCTATGGACTGGTTGCTATGGATGGTTGCTATGGACTGGTTGCTATGGACGGTTGCTATGGACTGGTTATTATGGACTGATTGCAATGGACGGGTTGCTATGGATTGGTTGCAATGGACTGATTGCTATGGACTAGTTGCTAGGGACTGGTTGCTTTGGATGGTTGCTATGGACTGGTTGCTATAGACGGTTGCTATGGAATAGTTGCTATGGAGGGTTGCTATGGACTGGTTAATATGGAGGGTTGCTATGCACTGGTTGCTATGGACAGTTGCTATGAACTGGTTGCTATGGACTGGTTGCTTTGGATGGTTGCTATAGATGGTTGCTATGGACTGATTGCTATGGACTGGTTGCTATGGAGGGTTGCTATGGACTGGTTTCTATGGAGGGTGGCTTTGGACTGGTTGCTAAGGACTGGTTGCTAGGGACTGGTTGCTTTGGATGGTTGCTATAGACTGGTTGCTATGGACGGTTGCTATGGACTGGTTGCTAAGGACTGGCTGCTCTGGATGGTTGCTATGGACTGGTTACTTTACATTGGTTTCTATGGACTGATTGCTATGGACTGGTTGCATTGGATGGTTGCTATGGACTGGTTGCTATGGATGGTTGCTATGAACTGGTTGCTTTGGAGGGTTGCTATGGACTGTTTTATATGGACTGGTTGCTATGGATGGGTTGCTATGGACTGGTTGCTATGGACTGGTTGCTAGGGACTGGTTGCTTTGGATGGTTGCTATGGACTGGTTGCTATGGATGGTTGCTATGGACTGGTTGCTCTGGATGGTTTCTATGGACTGGTTACTTTACATTGGTTGATATGGACTGGTTGCTATGGACTGGTTGCTATGGACTGGTTGCTTTGGATGGTTGCTATGGACTGGTTGCTATGGACGGTTGCTATGGACTGGTTGCTATGGAAGGTTGCTATGGACTGGTTGCTATGGAGGGTTGCAATGGATGGTTGCTATGGACTGGCTGCTATGGACTGGTTTATTTGGATGGTTTCTATGGACTGGTTGCTATGGAGGGTTGGTATGGACTGGTTGCTATGGACGGTTGCTATGGACTGGTTGCTATGGAAGGTTGCTATGGACTGGTTGCTATGGAGGGTTGCAATGGATGGTTGCTATGGACTGGCTGCTATGGAGTGGTTTCTTTGAATGGTTTCTATGGACTGGTTGCTATGGACTGGTTGCTATGGAGGGTTGGTATGGACTGGTTGCTATGTAGGGTTGCTATGGACTGGTTGATATGGAGGGTTGCAATGGACTGGTTGCTATGGATGGTTGCTATGGACTGGTTTCTTTGGATGGTTTCTATGGACTGGTTGCTATGGAGGGTTGGTATGGACTGGTTTATATGGAGGGTTGCTATGGACTGGTTGCTATGGACTGGTTATTATTGACTGTTGCGATGGACTGGTTGCAATGGATGATTGCTATGGAATGGTTGCTATAGAGGGTTGCTATGGACTGGTTGCTATAAACGGTTGCTATGGACTGGTTGAAAAGGACTGGTTGCTATGGAAGGTTGCTATGGACTGGTTGCTGAGGAGGGTTGCTATGGTCTGGATTGCTATGGACTGGTTAATATAGACTGGTTGCTTTGGATGGTTGCTATGGACTAGTTGCTATGATTGGTTGCTATGGACTGGTTGCTATGGACTGGTTGCTATGGAGGGTTGCTATGGACTGGTTGCTATGTAGGGTTGCTATGGACTGGTTGATATGGAGGGTTGCTGTGGACTGGTTCCTATGGACAGTTGCTATGGACTGGTTGCTATGGACTGGTTGCTTTGGATGGTTGCTATGGACTGGTTGCTATGGACGGTTGCTATGGATTGGTTGCTATGGAGGGTTGCTATGGACTGGTTGCTATGGACTGGTTGATATAGACGGTTGCTATGGAATAGTTGCTATGGAGGGTTGCTATGGACTGGTTAATATGGAGGGTTGCTATGCACTGGTTGCTATGGACAGTTGCTATGAACTGGTTCCTATGGACTGGTTGCTTTGGATGGTTGCTATAGATGGTTGCTATGGACTGATTGCTATGGACTGGTTGCTATGGAGGGTTGCTATGGACTGGTTTCTATGGAGGGTGGCTTTGGACTGGTTGCTAAGGACTGGTTGCTAGGGACTGGTTGCTTTGGATGGTTGCTATAGACTGGTTGCTATGGACGGTTGCTATGGACTGGTTGCTAAGGACTGGCTGCTCTGGATGGTTGCTATGGACTGGTTACTTTACATTGGTTTCTATGGACTGATTGCTATGGACTGGTTGCGTTGGATGGTTGCTATGGACTGGTTGCTATGGATGGTTGCTATGAACTGGTTGCTTTGGAGGGTTGCTATGGACTGTTTTATATGGACTGGTTGCTATGGATGGGTTGCTATGGACTGGTTGCTATGGACTGGTTGCTAGGGACTGGTTGCTTTGGATGGTTGCTATGGACTGGTTGCTATGGATGGTTGCTATGGACTGGTTGCTCTGGATGGTTTCTATGGACTGGTTACTTTACATTGGTTGATATGGACTGGTTGCTATGGACTGGTTGCTATGGACTGGTTGCTTTGGATGGTTGCTATGGACTGGTTGCTATGGACGGTTGCTATGGACTGGTTGCTATGGAAGGTTGCTATGGACTGGTTGCTATGGAGGGTTGCAATGGATGGTTGCTATGGACTGGCTGCTATGGACTTGTTTATTTGGATGGTTTCTATGGACTGGTTGCTATGGACTGGTTGCTATGGAGGGTTGGTATGGACTGGTTGCTATGGACGGTTGCTATGGACTGGTTGCTATGGAAGGTTGCTATGGACTGGTTGCTATGGAGGGTTGCAATGGATGGTTGCTATGGACTGGCTGCTATGGACTGGTTTCTTTGAATGGTTTCTATGGACTGGTTGCTATGGACTGGTTGCTATGGAGGGTTGGTATGGACTGGTTGCTATGTAGGGTTGCTATGGACTGGTTGATATGGAGGGTTGCAATGGACTGGTTGCTATGGATGGTTGCTATGGACTGGTTTCTTTGGATGGTTTCTATGGACTGGTTGCTATGGAGGGTTGGTATGGACTGGTTTATATGGAGGGTTGCTATGGACTGGTTGCTATGGACTGGTTATTATTGACTGTTGCGATGGACTGGTTGCTATGGAATGGTTGCTATAGAGGGTTGCTATGGAGGGTTGCTATGGACTGGTTGCTATAAACGGTTGCTATGGACTGGTTGAAAAGGACTGGTTGCTATGGAAGGTTGCTATGGACTGGTTGCTGAGTAGGGTTGCTATGGTCTGGATTGCTATGGACTGGTTAATATAGACTGGTTGCTTTGGATGGTTGCTATGGACTAGTTGCTATGATTGGTTGCTATGGACTGGTTGCTATGGACTGGTTGCTATGGAGGGTTGCTATGGACTGGTTGCTATGTAGGGTTGCTATGGACTGGTTGATATGGAGGGTTGCTGTGGACTGGTTCCTATGGACAGTTGCTATGGACTGGTTGCTATGGACTGGTTGCTTTGGATGGTTGCTATGGACTGGTTGCTATGGACGGTTGCTATGGACTGGTTGCTATGGAGGGTTGCTATGGACTGGTTGCTATGGACTGGTTGCTATGGATGGTTGCTATGGACTGGTTTCTATGGACTGGTTGCTATGGACGGTTGCTATGGACTGGTTGCTATGGACTGGTTGCTGTGTACTGGTTGCTATGGATGGTTGCTATGGACTGGTTGCTTTGGATGGTTTCTATGGACTGGTTGCTATGGATAGTTGCTATGGACTGGTTGCTATGGACGGTTGCTATGGACTGGTTACTATGGAATGGTTGCTATGGAGGGTTGCTATGTTCTAGTTGCTATGGACTGGTTGCTATGGACTGATTGCTATGGAGGGTTGCTGTGGACCGGTTGCTATGGACTGGTTGCTATGGACTGGTTGCTATGGACTGGTTGCTATGGACTGTTGCTATGGAGGGTTGCTATGGACTGGTTGCTATGGACTGGTTGCTATGGATGGTTGCTATGGGCTGGTTGCTATGGAGGGTTGCTTTGGACTGAATGCTGTGGATGGTTGTTATGGACTGATTGATATGGAGGTTTTCTATGGTCTGGATTGCTATGGACTGGTTATTATGGACTGATTGCAATGGACGGGTTGCTATGGATTGGTTGCTATGGACTGGTTGATATGGACTGGTTGCTATGGACTGATTGCTTTGGATGGTTGCTATGGACTGGTTGCTATAGACGGTTGCTATGGACTGGTTGCTATGGAGGGTTGCTATGGACTGGTTAATATGGAGGGTTGCTATGGTCTGGTTGCTATGGACTGGTTGCTATGGACTGGTTGCTATGGACGGTTGCTATGGACTGGTTGCTATTGACTGGTTGCTATGGGCGGTTGCTATGGACTGGTTGCTATGGACTGGTTGCTATGGAAGGTTGCTATGGTCTAGTTGCTATGGACTGGTTGCTATGGACTGGTTGCTATGGAGGGTTGCTGTGGACCGGTTGCTATGGACCGGTTGCTATGGACTGGTTGCTATGGACTGGTTATTATGGACTGATTGCAATGAACGGGTTGCTATGGATTGGTTGCTATGGACTGGTTGCTATGGACTGGTTGCTTTGGATGGTTGCTATGGACTGGTTGCTATAGACGGTTGCTATGGACTGGTTGCTATGGAGGGTTGCTATGGACTGGTTGATATGGAGGGTTGCTATGGACTGGTTGCTACGGATAGTTGCTATGAACTGGTTGCTAGGGACTGGTTGCTCTGGATGGTTGCTATAGACGGTTGCTATGGACTGGTTGCTATGGACTGGTTGCTATGGACTGGTTGCTATGGAGGGTTGCTATGGACTGGTTGCTATGGAGGGTTGCTATGGACTGGTTGATATGGACTGGTTGCTTTGGAGGGTTGCTATGGACTGTTTTATATGGACTGGTTGCTATGGATGGGTTGCTATGGACTGGTTGCTAGGGACTGGTTGCTATGGATGGTTTCAATGCACTGGTTGCTATGGACGGTTGCTATGAACTGGTTGCTAAGGACTGGTTGCTCTGGATGGTTTCTATGGACTGGTTACTTTACATTGGTTGCTATGGACTGGTTGCTATGGACTGGTTGCGATGGACTGGTTGCTTTGAATGGTTGCTATGGACTGGTTGCTATGGACGGTTGCTATGGACTGGTTGCTATCGACTGGTTGCTAAGGAGGGTTGCTATGGACTGGTTGCTATGGAGGGTGGCTATGGACTGGTTGCTATGGAGGGTTGCAATGGATGGTTTCTATGGACTGGCTGCTATGGACTGGTTTCTTTGGATGGTTTCTATGGACTGGTTGCTATGGACTGGTTGCTATGGAGGGTTGGTATGGACTGGTTGATATGGAGGGTGGCTATGGACTGGTTGCTTTGAAGGGTTGCAATGGACTGGTTGCTATGGACTGGTTGCTATGGATGGTTGCTATGGACTGGCTGCTATGGACTGGTTTCTTTGGATGGTTTCTATGGACTGGTTGCTCTGGACTGGTTGGTATGGACTGGTTGCTATGTAGGGTTGCTATGGACTGGTTGATATGGAGGGTTGCAATGGACTGGTTGCTAAGGATGGTTGCTATGGACTGGCTGCTATGGACTGGTTTCTTTGGATGGTTTCTATGGACTGGTTGCTATGGAGGGTTGGTATGCACTGGTTTATATGGAGGGTTGCTATGGACTGGTTTCTATGGACTGGTTATTATGGACTGTTGCAATGGACTGGTTGCTATGGATGATTGCTATGGACTGGTTGTTATAGAGGGTTGCTATGGACTGGTTGCTATAAACGGTTGCTATGGACTGGTTGAAAAGGACTCGTTGCTATGGACGGTTGCTATGGACTGGTTGCTGAGGAGGGTTGCTATGGTCTGGATTGCTATGGACTGGTTAATATAGACTGGTTGCTTTGGATGGTTGCTATGGACTAGTTGCTATGGATGGTTGCTATGGACTGGTTGCTATGGACTGGTTGCTATGGAGGGTTGCTATGGACTGGTTGCTATGTAGGGTTGCTATGGACTGGTTGATATGGAGGATTGCAATGGACTGGTTGCTAAGGATGGTTGCTATGGACTGGCTGCTATGGACTGGTTTCTTTGGATGGTTTCTATGGACTGGTTGCTATGGAGGGTTGGTATGGACTGGTTTATATGGAGGGTTGCTATGGACTGGTTGCTATGGACTGGTTATTATGGACTGTTGCAATGGACTGGTTGCTATGGATGATTGCTATGGACTGGTTGCTATAGAGGGTTGCTATGGACTGGTTGCTTTAAACGGTTGCTATGGACTGGTTGAAAAGGACTCATTGCTATGGACGGTTGCTATGGACTGGTTGCTGAGGAGGGTTGCTATGGTCTGGATTGCTATGGACTGGTTAATATAGACTGGTTGCTATGTAGGGTTGCTATGGACTGGTTGATATGAAGGGTTGCTATGGACTGGTTCCTATGGACAGTTGCTATGGACTGGTTGCTATGGACTGGTTGCTTTGGATGATTGCTATGGACTGGTTGCTATGGACTGGTTGCTATCGACTGGTTGCTAAGGAGGGTTGCTATGGACTGGTTGCTATGGAGGGTGGCTATGGACTGATTGCTATGGAGGGTTGCAATGGATGGTTGCTATGGACTGGCTGCTATGGACTGGTTTCTTTGGATGGTTTCTATGGACTGGTTGCTATGGACTGGTTGCTATGGAGGGTTGGTATGGACTGGTTGATATGGAGGGTGGCTATGGACTGGTTGCTATGAAGGGTTGCAATGGACTGGTTGCTATGGACTGGTTGCTATGGATGGTTGCTATGGATTGGTTGCTATAGAGGGTTGCTATGGACTGGTTGCTATAGAGGGTTACTATGGACTGGTTGCTATAAACGGTTGCTATGGACTGGATGAAATGGACTGGTTGCTGAGGAGGGTTGCTATGGTCTGGATTGCTATGGAGGGTTGCAATGGATGGTTGCTATGGACTGGCTGCTATGGACTGGTTTCTTTGGATGGTTTCTATGGACTGGTTGCTCTGGACTGGTTGCTATGGAGGGTTGGTATGGACTGGTTGCTATGTAAGGTTGCTATGGACTGGTTGATATGGAGGGTTGCAATGGACTGGTTGCTAAGGATGGTTGCTATGGACTGGCTGCTATGGACTGGTTTCTTTGGATGGTTTCTATGGACTGGTTGCTATGGAGGGTTGGTATGGACTGGTTTATATGGAGGGTTGCTATGGACTGGTTGCTCTGGACTGGTTATTATGGACTGTTGCGATGGACTGGTTGCTATGGATGATTGCTATGGACTGGTTGCTATAGAGGGTTGCTATGGACTGGTTGCTATAAACGGTTGCTATGGACTGGTTGAAAAGGACTCATTGCTATGGACGGTTGCTATGGACTGGTTTCTTTGGATGGTTTCTATGGACTGGTTTCTTTGGATGGTTTCTATGGACTGGTTGCTACGGACTGGTTGCTTTGGAGGGTTGCTATGGACTGGTTAATATGGACTGGTTGCTATGACGGGTTGCTATGGACTGGTTGCTATGGACTGGTTGCTAGGGACTGGTTGCTTTGGATGGTTGCTATGGATTGGTTGCTTTGGATGGTTGCTATGGACTGGTTGCTAAGGACTGGTTGCTCTGGATGGTTGCTACGGACTGGTTAACCACTTGCCCACCAGGTAAATTCTGGCACTTCTCTCCTTCATGTGAAAATCACAATTTTTTTGCTAGAAAATTTATCAGAACCCCCAAACATTATATATTTTTTTTTTAGCAGACATCCTAGGGAATAAAATGGCAGTCATTGCAATACTTTTTGTCACACCGTATTTGCGCAGCGGTCTTACAAGCGCACTTTTTTTGGATAAAAATCACTTTTTTGAATTAAAAAATAAGACAACAATACATTTTGCCCAATTTTTTTATATATTGTGAAAGATAATGTTACGCCGAGTAAAATGATACCCAACATGTCACGCTTAAAAATTGCGCCCGCTCGTGGCATGGCGTCAAACTTTTACCCTTAAAAATCTCGATAGGCGACGTTTAAAAAATTCTACAGGTTGCATTTTTTGAGTTGCAGAGTAGGTCTAGGGCTAGAATTATTGCTCTCGCTCTAACGATCGCGGTGATACCTCACTTGTGTGGTTTGAATACCGTTTTCATATGCGGGCGCTACTCGCGTATGCGTTTACTTCTGCGCGCGAGCTCGTCGGGACGGGGCGCTTTAAAAATTTTTTTTTTTGGTTTTCTTATTTATTTTTATTTAGTTTTATAATTTTTTACACTGAAAAAAATAAAATAAAAAAAATTGATCACTTTTATTCCTATTACAAGGAATGTAAACATCCCTTGTAATAGAAAAAAGCATGACAGGTCCTCTTAAATATGAGATCTGGGGTCAAAAAGACCTCACATCTCATATTTAGACTTAAATGCAAAAAAAAAAATAAAAAAAAAAAAATGTCATTTTTTCAAATGACAAAAAAAAAAATGTTTCTTTAAGAGGCTGGGCGGGACTGACGTTTTGACGTCACTTCCGCCCAGCAGAGCTATGAGGACGGGTGAAGGAGATTTCTCCTTCAGTCCCGTCCCCGCTCAGCTGCCGGACACATCCGATCCCCTCCGCCGCTACCGACGGCTCCGGTAAGCGGCGGAGAGCGCGGGAGAGCGGCGGGAGGGGGGGGGGGGCCCTCTCCCGCCACCGATAACGGCGATCTCGCGGCGAATCCGCCGCGGAGACCGCCGTTATCGTGTACACCACCGCCCCCTGCAAAGATGAATATCTCGGTTGTGGCAGCAGCTGCTGCCGTTATCGAGATATTCAACTTTAAAAAGGAGGACGTCTTTTTGACATGGGGCGGTGGTCAAGAGGTTAATTTACATTGGTTGCTATGGACTGGTTGCTATGGACTGGTTGCTTTGGATGGTTGCTATGGACTGGTTGCTATGGATGGTTGCTATGGACTGGTTGCTATTGACTGGTTGCTATGGAGGGTTGCTATGGACTGGTTGCTATGGAGGGTAGCTATGGACTGGTTGCTATGGAAGGTTGCTATGGACTGGTTGCTATGGAGGGTTGCAATGGGCTGGTTGCTATGGATGGTTACTATGGACTGGTTTCTTTGGATGGTTTCTATGGACTGGTTGCTATGGACTGGTTGCTATGGAGGGTTGGTATGGACTGGTTGATATGGAGGGTTGCTATGGACTGGTTGCTATGAAGGGTTGCAATGGACTGGTTGCTATGGATGGTTGCTATGGACTGGTTGCTATAGAGGGTTGCTATGGACTGGTTGCTATAAACGGTTGCTATGGACTGGTTAAAATGGACTGGTTGCTATGGACGGTTGCTATGGACTGGTTGCTGAGGAGGGTTGCTATGGTCTGGATTGCTATATACTGGTTGCTATGGATGGTTGCTATGGACTGGTTGCTATGGACTGGTTGCTATGGAGGGTTGCTATAGACTGGTTAATAGGTAGGGTTGCTATGGACTGGTTGATATGGAGGGTTGCTATGGACTGGTTCCTATGGACAGTTGCTATGGACTGTTTGCTATGGACTGGTTGCTATGGACTGGTTGCTTTGGGTGGTTGCTCTGGATGGTTGCTATGGACTGGTTACTTTACATTGGTTTCTATGGATGACATCACACCACTATGACATCACACCACTATGACATCACTATACCACTATGTCATCACTATACCACTATGACATTATACCACTATATCACTATGACATCACTATACCACTATGTCATCACTATACCACTATGACATTATACCACTATATCACTATGACATCACACCACTATGACATAACTATACCACTATGACATCACACCACTATACAACTATGACACCACTATGACATCACTATACCAATATGACATCACACCACTATGACATCACTATACCACTATGACATCACACCACTATACAACTATGACACCACTATGACATCACTATACCACTATGACATCACTATATCACTATGACATCACTATACCACTATGACATCACACCACTATATCACTATGACATCACATCACTATGACATCACTATACCACTATGACATCACACCACTATACAACTATGACACCACTATGACATCACTATACCACTATGACATCACACCACTATGACATCACTATACCACTATGACATCACACCACTATGACATCACTATACCACTGTCATCACTATACCACTATGACATCACACCACTATATCACTATGACATCACATCACTATGACATCACTATACCACTATGACATCACACCACTATGACATCACTATACCACTATGACATCACACCACTATACAACTATGACACCACTATGACATCACTATACCACTATGACATCACACCACTATGACATCACTATACCACTATGACATCACTATATCACTATGACATCACTATACCACTATGACATCACACCACTATATCACTATGACATCACATCACTATGACATCACTATACCACTATGGCATCACACCACTATACAACTATGACACCACTATGACATCACTATACCACTATGACATCACACCACTATGACATCACTATACCACTATGACATCACACCACTATACAACTATGACACCACTATGACATCACTATACCACTATGACATCACTATATCACTATGACATCACTACACCACTATGACATCACACCACTATATCACTATGACATCACATCACTATGACATCACTATACCACTATGACATCACACCACTATACAACTATGACACCACTATACAACTATGACATCACTATACCACTATGACATCACTATACCACTATGACATCACACCACTATACAACTATGACATCACTATACCACTATGACATCACTATACCACTATGACATCACTATACCACTATGACATCACACCACTATATCACTATGACATCACATCACTATGACATCACTATACCACTATGACATCACTATACCACTATGACATCACACCACTATGACATCACACCACTATGACATCACTATGTCATCACTATACCACTATGACATCACACCACTATATCACTATGACATCACATCACTATGACATCACTATACCACTATGACATTATACCACAATGACATCACTATACCACTATGACATCACACCACTATGACATCACTATGTCATCACTATACCACTATGACATCACACCACTATATCACTATGACATCACATCACTATGACATCACTATACCACTATGACATTATACCACTATGACATCACTATACCACTATGACACCACACCACTATGACAACACTATACCACTATGACATCACACCACTATGACATCACACCACTATGACATCACTATACCACTATGTCATCACTATACCACTATGACATTATACCACTATATCACTATGACATCACATCACTATGACATCACTATACCACTATGACATCACACCACTATACAACTATGACACCACTATGACATCACTATACCACTATGACATCACACCACTATGACATCACACCACTATGACATCACTATACCACTATGACATCACACCACTATGACATCACTAAACCACTGTCATCACTATACCACTATGACATCACACCACTATATCACTATGACATCACATCACTATGACATCACTATACCACTATGACATCACACCACTATGACATCACTATACCACTATGACATCACACCACTATACAACTATGACACCACTATGACATCACTATACCACTATGACATCACACCACTATGACATCACTATACCACTATGACATCACACCACTATATCACTATGACATCACATCACTATGACATCACTATACCACTATGACATCACACCACTATGACATCACACCACTATGACATCACTATATCACTATGACATCACTATACCACTATGACATCACACCACTATATCACTATGACATCACATCACTATGACATCACTATACCACTATGACATCACACCACTATGACATCACTATACCACTATGACATCACACCACTATACAACTATGACACCACTATGACATCACTATACCACTATGACATCACTATATCACTATGACATCACTACACCACTATGACATCACACCACTATATCACTATGACATCACATCACTATGACATCACTATACCACTATGACATCACACCACTATACAACTATGACACCACTATGACATCACTATACCACTATGACATCACTATACCACTATGACATCACTATACCACTATGACATCACACCACTATACAACTATGACATCACTATACCACTATGACATCACTATACCACTATGACATCACTATACCACTATGACATCACACCACTATACCACTATGACATCACACCACTATGACATCACTATACCACTATGACATCACACCACTATGACATCACTATACCACTATGACATCACACCACTATGACATCACACCACTATGACATCACTATACCACTATGTCATCACTATACCACTATGACATTATACCACTATATCACTATGACATCACTATACCACTATGTCATCACTATACCACTATGACATTATACCACTATATCACTATGACATCACTATACCACTATGACATCACTATACCACTATGACATCACATCACTATACAACTATGACACCACTATGACATCACTATACCACTATGACATCACACCACTATGACATCACTATACCACTATGACATCACACCACAATGACATCACTATACCACTATGTCATCACTATACCACTATGACATCACACCACTATATCACTATGACATCACATCACTATGACATCACTATACCACTATGACATTATACCACTATGACATCACTATACCATCACACCACTATGACATCACTATACCACTATGACATCACTATATCACTGTGACATCACTATACCACTATGACATCACACCACTATATCACTATGACATCACATCACTATGACATCACTATACCACTATGACATCACACCACTATGACATCACTATACCACTATGTCATCACTATACCACTATGACATTATACCACTATATCACTATGACATCACTATACCACTATGACATCACTATACCACTATATCACTATGACATCACTATACCACTATGACATCACTATACCACTATGACATCACACCACTATACAACTATGACACCACTATGACATCACTATACCACTATGACATCACTATATCACTATGACATCACATCACTATGACATCACTATACCACTATGACATCACACCACTAGGACATCACTATACCACTATGACATCACACCACGATGACATCACTATACCACTATGACATCACTATACCACTGTCATCACTATACCACTATGACATCACACCACTATACAAAACTATGACATCACTACACCACTATGACATCACACCACTATGACATCACACCACTATACAACTATGACACCACTATGACACCACTATGACATCACACCACTATGACATCACTATACCACTATGACATCACACCACTATACAACTATGACACCACTATGACATCACTATACCACTATGACATCACTATATCACTATGACATCACTATACCACTATGACATCACACCACTATATCACTATGACATAACATCACTATGACATCACTATACCACTATGACATCACACCACTATACAACTATGACACCACTATGACATCACTATACCACTATGACATCGCACCACTATGACATCACTATACCACTATGACATCACACCACTATGACACCACACCACTATGACATCACTATACCACTGTCATCACTATACCACTATGACATCACACCACTATATCACTATGACATCACATCACTATGACATCACTATACCACTATGACATTATATCACTATGACATCACTATACCACTATGACATCACACCACTATATCACTATGACATCACATCACTATGACATCACTATACCACTATGACATTATACCACTATGACATCACTATACCACTATGACATCACACCACTATGACATCACTATACCACTATGACATCACACCCCTATGACATCACTATACCACTATGTCATCACTATACCACTATGACATTATACCACTATATCACTATGACATCACATCACTATACCACTATGACATCACACCACTATGACATCACTATACCACTATGACATCACTATACCACTATGACATCACACCACAATACAACTATGACACCACTATGACATCACTATACCACTATGACATCACTATATCACTATGACATCACTATACCACTATGACATCACTATACCACTATGACATAACTATACCACTATGACATCACAATACCACTATGACATCACACCACTATATCACTATGACATCACATCACTATACCACTATGACATCACACCACTATGACATCACTATACCACTATGACATCACACCACTATGACATCACACCACTATGACATCACTATACCACTGTCATCACTATACCACTATGACATCACACCACTATATCACTATGACATCACATCACTATGACATCACTATACCACTATGACATTATACCACTATGACATCACTATACCACTATGACATCACACCACTATGACATCACTATACCACTATGACATCACACCACTATGACATCACTATACCACTATGTCATCACTATACCACTATGACATTATACCACTATATCACTATGACATCACTATACCACTATGACATTATACCACTATATCACTATGACATCACACCACTATGACATCACTATACCACTATGACATCACACCACTATACAACTATGACACCACTATGACATCACTATACCAATATGACATCACACCACTATGACATCACTATACCACTATGACATCACACCACTATACAACTATGACACCACTATGACATCACTATACCACTATGGCATCACTATATCACTATGACATCACTATACCACTATGACATCACACCACTATATCACTATGACATCACATCACTATGACATCACTATACCACTATGACATCACACCACTATACAACTATGACACCACTATGACATCACTATACCACTATGACATCACACCACTATGACATCACTATACCACTATGACATCACACCACTATGACATCACTATACCACTGTCATCACTATACCACTATGACATCACACCACTATATCACTATGACATCACATCACTATGACATCACTATACCACTATGACATCACACCACTATGACATCACTATACCACTATGACATCACACCACTATACAACTATGACACCACTATGACATCACTATACCACTATGACATCACACCACTATGACATCACTATACCACTATGACATCACTATATCACTATGACATCACTATACCACTATGACATCACACCACTATATCACTATGACATCACATCACTATGACATCACTATACCACTATGGCATCACACCACTATACAACTATGACACCACTATGACATCACTATACCACTATGACATCACACCACTATGACATCACTATACCACTATGACATCACACCACTATACAACTATGACACCACTATGACATCACTATACCACTATGACATCACTATATCACTATGACATCACTACACCACTATGACATCACACCACTATATCACTATGACATCACATCACTATGACATCACTATACCACTATGACATCACACCACTATACAACTATGACACCACTATACAACTATGACATCACTATACCACTATGACATCACTATACCACTATGACATCACACCACTATACAACTATGACATCACTATACCACTATGACATCACTATACCACTATGACATCACTATACCACTATGACATCACACCACTATATCACTATGACATCACATCACTATGACATCACTATACCACTATGACATCACTATACCACTATGACATCACACCACTATGACATCACACCACTATGACATCACTATGTCATCACTATACCACTATGACATCACACCACTATATCACTATGACATCACATCACTATGACATCACTATACCACTATGACATTATACCACAATGACATCACTATACCACTATGACATCACACCACTATGACATCACTATGTCATCACTATACCACTATGACATCACACCACTATATCACTATGACATCACATCACTATGACATCACTATACCACTATGACATTATACCACTATGACATCACTATACCACTATGACACCACACCACTATGACAACACTATACCACTATGACATCACACCACTATGACATCACACCACTATGACATCACTATACCACTATGTCATCACTATACCACTATGACATTATACCACTATATCACTATGACATCACATCACTATGACATCACTATACCACTATGACATCACACCACTATACAACTATGACACCACTATGACATCACTATACCACTATGACATCACACCACTATGACATCACACCACTATGACATCACTATACCACTATGACATCACACCACTATGACATCACTAAACCACTGTCATCACTATACCACTATGACATCACACCACTATATCACTATGACATCACATCACTATGACATCACTATACCACTATGACATCACACCACTATGACATCACTATACCACTATGACATCACACCACTATACAACTATGACACCACTATGACATCACTATACCACTATGACATCACACCACTATGACATCACTATACCACTATGACATCACACCACTATATCACTATGACATCACATCACTATGACATCACTATACCACTATGACATCACACCACTATGACATCACACCACTATGACATCACTATATCACTATGACATCACTATACCACTATGACATCACACCACTATATCACTATGACATCACATCACTATGACATCACTATACCACTATGACATCACACCACTATGACATCACTATACCACTATGACATCACACCACTATACAACTATGACACCACTATGACATCACTATACCACTATGACATCACTATATCACTATGACATCACTACACCACTATGACATCACACCACTATATCACTATGACATCACATCACTATGACATCACTATACCACTATGACATCACACCACTATACAACTATGACACCACTATGACATCACTATACCACTATGACATCACTATACCACTATGACATCACTATACCACTATGACATCACACCACTATACAACTATGACATCACTACCACTATGACATCACTATACCACTATGACATCACTATACCACTATGACATCACACCACTATACCACTATGACATCACACCACTATGACATCACTATACCACTATGACATCACACCACTATGACATCACTATACCACTATGACATCACACCACTATGACATCACACCACTATGACATCACTATACCACTATGTCATCACTATACCACTATGACATTATACCACTATATCACTATGACATCACTATACCACTATGTCATCACTATACCACTATGACATTATACCACTATATCACTATGACATCACTATACCACTATGACATCACTATACCACTATGACATCACATCACTATACAACTATGACACCACTATGACATCACTATACCACTATGACATCACACCACTATGACATCACTATACCACTATGACATCACACCACAATGACATCACTATACCACTATGTCATCACTATACCACTATGACATCACACCACTATATCACTATGACATCACATCACTATGACATCACTATACCACTATGACATTATACCACTATGACATCACTATACCATCACACCACTATGACATCACTATACCACTATGACATCACTATATCACTGTGACATCACTATACCACTATGACATCACACCACTATATCACTATGACATCACATCACTATGACATCACTATACCACTATGACATCACACCACTATGACATCACTATACCACTATGTCATCACTATACCACTATGACATTATACCACTATATCACTATGACATCACTATACCACTATGACATCACTATACCACTATATCACTATGACATCACTATACCACTATGACATCACTATACCACTATGACATCACACCACTATACAACTATGACACCACTATGACATCACTATACCACTATGACATCACTATATCACTATGACATCACATCACTATGACATCACTATACCACTATGACATCACACCACTAGGACATCACTATACCACTATGACATCACACCACGATGACATCACTATACCACTATGACATCACTATACCACTGTCATCACTATACCACTATGACATCACACCACTATACAAAACTATGACATCACTACACCACTATGACATCACACCACTATGACATCACACCACTATACAACTATGACACCACTATGACACCACTATGACATCACACCACTATGACATCACTATACCACTATGACATCACACCACTATACAACTATGACACCACTATGACATCACTATACCACTATGACATCACTATATCACTATGACATCACTATACCACTATGACATCACACCACTATACAACTATGACACCACTATGACATCACTATACCACTATGACATCGCACCACTATGACATCACTATACCACTATGACATCACACCACTATGACACCACACCACTATGACATCACTATACCACTGTCATCACTATACCACTATGACATCACACCACTATATCACTATGACATCACATCACTATGACATCACTATACCACTATGACATTATATCACTATGACATCACTATACCACTATGACATCACACCACTATATCACTATGACATCACATCACTATGACATCACTATACCACTATGACATTATACCACTATGACATCACTATACCACTATGACATCACACCACTATGACATCACTATACCACTATGACATCACACCCCTATGACATCACTATACCACTATGTCATCACTATACCACTATGACATTATACCACTATATCACTATGACATCACATCACTATACCACTATGACATCACACCACTATGACATCACTATACCACTATGACATCACTATACCACTATGACATCACACCACAATACAACTATGACACCACTATGACATCACTATACCACTATGACATCACTATATCACTATGACATCACTATACCACTATGACATCACTATACCACTATGACATAACTATACCACTATGACATCACAATACCACTATGACATCACACCACTATATCACTATGACATCACATCACTATACCACTATGACATCACACCACTATGACATCACTATACCACTATGACATCACACCACTATGACATCACACCACTATGACATCACTATACCACTGTCATCACTATACCACTATGACATCACACCACTATATCACTATGACATCACATCACTATGACATCACTATACCACTATGACATTATACCACTATGACATCACTATACCACTATGACATCACACCACTATGACATCACTATACCACTATGACATCACACCACTATGACATCACTATACCACTATGTCATCACTATACCACTATGACATTATACCACTATATCACTATGACATCACTATACCACTATGACATTATACCACTATATCACTATGACATCACACCACTATGACATCACTATACCACTATGACATCACACCACTATACAACTATGACACCACTATGACATCACTATACCAATATGACATCACACCACTATGACATCACTATACCACTATGACATCACACCACTATACAACTATGACACCACTATGACATCACTATACCACTATGGCATCACTATATCACTATGACATCACTATACCACTATGACATCACACCACTATATCACTATGACATCACATCACTATGACATCACTATACCACTATGACATCACACCACTATACAACTATGACACCACTATGACATCACTATACCACTATGACATCACACCACTATGACATCACTATACCACTATGACATCACACCACTATGACATCACTATACCACTGTCATCACTATACCACTATGACATCACACCACTATATCACTATGACATCACATCACTATGACATCACTATACCACTATGACATCACACCACTATGACATCACTATACCACTATGACATCACACCACTATACAACTATGACACCACTATGACATCACTATACCACTATGACATCACACCACTATGACATCACTATACCACTATGACATCACTATATCACTATGACATCACTATACCACTATGACATCACACCACTATATCACTATGACATCACATCACTATGACATCAGTATACCACTATGGCATCACACCACTATACAACTATGACACCACTATGACATCACTATACCACTATGACATCACACCACTATGACATCACTATACCACTATGACATCACACCACTATACAACTATGACACCACTATGACATCACTATACCACTATGACATCACTATATCACTATGACATCACTACACCACTATGACATCACACCACTATATCACTATGACATCACATCACTATGACATCACTATACCACTATGACATCACACCACTATACAACTATGACACCACTATACAACTATGACATCACTATACCACTATGACATCACTATACCACTATGACATCACTATACCACTATGACATCACACCACTATACAACTATGACATCACTATACCACTATGACATCACTATACCACTATGACATCACTATACCACTATGACATCACACCACTATATCACTATGACATCACATCACTATGACATCACTATACCACTATGACATCACACCACTATGACATTTCACCACTATGACATCACACCACTATGACATCACACCACTATGACATCACTATGTCATCACTATACCACTATGACATCACACCACTATATCACTATGACATCACATCACTATGACATCACTATACCACTATGACATTATACCACAATGACATCACTATACCACTATGACATCACACCACTATGACATCACTATGTCATCACTATACCACTATGACATCACACCACTATATCACCATGACATCACATCACTATGACATCACTATACCACTATGACATTATACCACTATGAAATCACTATACCACTATGACATCACACCACTATGACAACACTATACCACTATGACATCACACCACTATGACATCACACCACTATGACATCACTATACCACTATGTCATCACTATACCACTATGACATTATACCACTATATCACTATTACATCACACCACTATGACATCACTATACCACTATGACATCACACCACTATACAACTATGACACCACTATGACATCACTATACCAATATGACATCACACCACTATGACATCACTATACCACTATGACATCACACCACTATACAAATATGACACCACTATGACATCCCTATACCACTATGACATCACTATATCACTATGACATCACTATACCACTATGACATCACACCACTATATCACCATGACATCACATCACTATGACATCACTATACCACTATGACATTATACCACTATGACATCACTATACCACTATGACATCACACCACTATGACAACACTATACCACTATGACATTATACCACTATGACATCACTATACCACTATGACATCACACCACTATATCTTTAATTTCTTTTTATTGTTTTCCGTCTTCTTTTTATAAAAAAAAAGGGGTCAAATTACATGTGAATGATACACATTATCTGATACACCATATACATGAATAAAGCAATAATATAATTTATGAATCAGCTAGTTTCTTGTGTTCCCTCCCCCCCCCCCCCCCCCCCCCCCCGTCCACCCCCCCATTAACATTCTAGACCATTAAAGGAGAAGAAAATAAAGGAAAAAAAAAGAAAAGAAAGGGAAAAAGAACCTAGGAGGAGGTATCCTCATCTGAGTTGTCCATTGATGAAATGCAGGAGAGTAGATTAAGAGGAGAGCAGGAGAGAGAAAGCCCAAGGGGCATTGCCATTAAACAAGCCAAAAGTATTGGAGAGTGGGGAGACCTTGCTTTTCTTCAACAACAGTCCACGGCTATAGAGAAGTTTTGGCACCCAATGGGGAAAGAAGATTTATAGACCCCCTGTACCAGTTATCTGTAATCACACCACTATGACATCACTATATCACTATGACATCACTATACCACTATGACATCACTATACCACTATGACATTATACCACTATGACATCACTATACCACTATGACATCACACCACTATGACATCACTATACCACTATGACATCACACCACTATGACATCACACCACTATGACATCACTATACCACTATATCTTCACTATACCACTGTCATCATACCACTATGACATCACTATACCACTATGACATCACACCACTATGCCATCACACCACTATGACATCACTATACCACTATGTCATCACTATACCACTATGACATTATACCACTATGACATTACATCACTATGACATCACTATACCACTATATCTTCACTATACCACTGTCATCACAGCACTATGACATCACTATACCACTATGACATCACACCACTATGACATCACATCACTATGACATCACTATACCACTATGACATTATACCACTATGACATCACTATACCACTATGACATCACTATACCACTATGACATCACTATATCACTATAACATCACATCACTATGACATCACTATACCACTATGACATTATACCACTATGACATCACTATACCACTATGACATCCAACCACTATGACATCACCATACCACTATGACATCACACCACTATGACATCACTATACCACTATGACATCACACCACTATGACATCACACCACTATGACATCACTATACCACTATGTCATCACTATACCACTAAGACATTATACCACTATATCACTATGACATCACTATACCACTATGTCATCACTATACCACTATGACATTATACCACTATATCACTATGACATCACTATACCACTATGACATCACTATACCACTATGACATCACACCACTATACAACTATGACACCACTATGACATCACTATACCACTATGACATCACTATATCACTATGACATCACATCACTATGACATCACTATACCACTATGACATCACACCACTATGACATCACTATACCACTATGACATCACACCACTATGACATCACTATACCACTGTCATCACTATACCACTATGACATCACACCACTATACAACTATGACATTACTATACCACTATGACATCACACCACTATGACATCACACCACTATACAACTATGACACCACTATGACATCACACCACTATGACATCACTATACCACTATGACATCACACCACTATACAACTATGACACCACTATGACATCACTATACCACTATGACATCACTATATCACTATGACATCACTATACCACTATGACATCACACCACTATATCACTATGACATCACATCACTATGACATCACTATACCACTATGACATCACACCACTATACAACTATGACACCACTATGACATCACTATACCACTATGACATCGCACCACTATGACATCACTATACCACTATGACATCACACCACTATGACATTATACCACTATGACATCACTATGACATTATATCGCTATGACATCACTATACCACTATGACATCACACCACTATATCACTATGACATCACATCACTATGACATCACTATACCACTATGACATTATACCACTATGACATCACTATACCACTATGACATCACACCACTATGACATCACTATACCACTATGACATCACACCCCTATGACATCACTATACCACTATGTCATCACTATACCACTATGACATTATACCACTATATCACTATGACATCACATCACTATACCACTATGACATCACACCACTATGACATCACTATACCACTATGACATCACACCACTATGACATCACACCACAATACAACTATGACACCACTATGACATCACTATACCACTATGACATCACTATATCACTATGACATCACTATACCACTATGACATCACTATACCACTATGACATAACAAACCACTATGACATCACAATACCACTATGACATCACACCACTATATCACTATGACATCACATCACTATACCACTATGACATCACACCACTATGACATCACTATACCACTATAACATCACACCACTATGACATCACACCACTATGACATCACTATACCACTGTCATCACTATACCACTATGACATCACACCACTATATCACTATGACATCACATCACTATGACATCACTATACCACTATGACATTATACCACTATGACATCACTATACCACTATGACATCACACCACTATGACATCACTATACCACTATGACATCACACCACTATGACATCACTATACCACTATGTCATCACTATACCACTATGACATTATACCACTATATCACTATGACATCACTATACCACTATGTCATCACTATACCACTATGACATTATACCACTATATCACTATGACATCACACCACTATGACATCACTATACCACTATGACATCACACCACTATACAACTATGACACCACTATGACATCACTATACCAATATGACATCACACCACTATGACATCACTATACCACTATGACATCACACCACTATATCACTATGACATCACATCACTATGACATCACTATACCACTATGACATCACACCACTATACAACTATGACACCACTATGACATCACTATACCACTATGACATCACACCACTATGACATCACTATACCACTATGACATCACACCACTATGACATCACTATACCACTGTCATCACTATACCACTATGACATCACACCACTATATCACTATGACATCACATCACTATGACATCACTATACCACTATGACATCACACCACTATGACATCACTATACCACTATGACATCACACCACTATACAACTATGACACCACTATGACATCACTATACCACTATGACATCACACCACTATGACATCACTATACCACTATGACATCACTATATCACTATGACATCACTATACCACTATGACATCACACCTCTATATCACTATGACATCACATCACTATGACATCACTATACCACTATGGCATCACACCACTATACAACTATGACACCACTATGACATCACTATACCACTATGACATCACACCACTATGACATCACTATACCACTATGACATCACACCACTATACAACTATGACACCACTATGACATCACTATACCACTATGACATCACTATATCACTTTGACATCACTACACCACTATGACATCACACCACTATATCACTATGACATCACATCACTATGACATCACTATACCACTATGACATCACACCACTATACAACTATGACACCACTATACAACTATGACATCACTATACCACTATGACATCACTATACCACTATGACATCACTATACCACTATGACATCACACCACTATACAACTATGACATCACTATACCACTATGACATCACTATACCACTATGACATCACTATACCACTATGACATCACACCACTATATCACTATGACATCACATCACTATGACATCACTATACCACTATGACATCACACCACTATGACATCACACCACTATGACATCACACCACTATGACATCACACCACTATGACATCACTATGTCATCACTATACCACTATGACATCACACCACTATATCACTATGACATCACATCACTATGACATCACTATACCACTATGACATTATACCACAATGACATCACTATACCACTATGACATCACACCACTATGACATCACTATGTCATCACTATACCACTATGACATCACACCACTATATCACCATGACATCACATCACTATGACATCACTATACCACTATGACATTATACCACTATGACATCACTATACCACTATGACATCACACCACTATGACAACACTATACCACTATGACATCACACCACTATGACATCACACAACTATGACATCACTATACCACTATGTCATCACTATACCACTATGACATTATACCACTATATCACTATGACATCACACCACTATGACATCACTATACCACTATGACATCACACCACTATACAACTATGACACCACTATGACATCACTATACCAATATGACATCACACCACTATGACATCACTATACCACTATGACATCACACCACTATACAAATATGACACCACTATGACATCCCTATACCACTATGACATCACTATATCACTATGACATCACTATACCACTATGACATCACACCACTATATCACCATGACATCACATCACTATGACATCACTATACCACTATGACATTATACCACTATGACATCACTATACCACTATGACATCACACCACTATGACAACACTATACCACTATGACATCACACCACTATGACATCACACCACTATGACATCACTATACCACTATGTCATCACTATACCACTATGACATTATACCACTATATCACTATGACATCACATCACTATGACATCACTATACCACTATGACATCACACCACTATACAACTATGACACCACTATGACATCACTATACCACTATGACATCACACCACTATGACATCACTATACCACTATGACATCACACCACTATGACATCACTAAACCACTGTCATCACTATACCACTATGACATCACACCACTATATCACTATGACATCACATCACTATGACATCACTATACCACTATGACATCACACCACTATGACATCACTATACCACTATGACATCACACCACTATATAACTATGACACCACTATGACATCACTATACCACTATGACATCACACCACTATGACATCACTATACCACTATGACATCACTATATCACTATGACATCACTATACCACTATGACATCACACCACTATATCACCATGACATCACATCACTATGACATCACTATACCACTATGACATTATACCACTATGACATCACTATACCACTATGACATCACACCACTATGACAACACTATACCACTATGACATCACACCACTATGACATCACACCACTATGACATCACTATACCACTATGTCATCACTATACCACTATGACATTATACCACTATATCACTATGACATCACACCACTATGACATCACTATACCACTATGACATCACACCACTATACAACTATGACACCACTATGACATCACTATACCAATATGACATCACACCACTATGACATCACTATACCACTATGACATCACACCACTATGACATCACTAAACCACTGTCATCACTATACCACTATGACATCACACCACTATATCACTATGACATCACATCACTATGACATCACTATACCACTATGACATCACACCACTATGACATCACTATACCACTATGACATCACACCACTATATAACTATGACACCACTATGACATCACTATACCACTATGACATCACACCACTATGACATCACTATACCACTATGACATCACTATATCACTATGACATCACTATACCACAATGACATCACACCACTATATCACTATGACATCACATCACTATGACATCACTATACCACTATGACATCACACCACTATGACATCACTATACCACTATGACATCACACCACTATACAACTATGACACCACTATGACATCAATATACCACTATGACATCACTATATCACTATGACATCACTACACCACTATGACATCACACCACTATATCACTATGACATCACATCACTATGACATCACTATACCACTATGACATCACACCACTATACAACTATGACACCACTATGACATCACTATACCACTATGACATCACTATACCACTATGACATCACACCACTATACAACTATGACATCACTATACCACTATGACATCACTATACCACTATGACATAACACCACTATACCACTATGACATCACACCACTATGACATCACTACACCACTATGACATCACACCACTATATCACTATGACATCACATCACTATGACATCACTATACCACTATGAC